>NW_014577300.1:18622-28172 GCF_000485595.1 Priapulus caudatus | reverse complement strand
AACGCGAAAATCTCAGCACAGGGCGGTAGGTGCATTGTTAACCAGGGCAGCGTTGAACGTGTTAAATGTGATATTATTACATATATGATGGCTGTTAAATGATACACGAGTTTAACATAGTAAGGATACATAATGAATGATCAATGTGATATTATTACATATATGATGGCTGTTAAATGATACATGAGTAAGGATACATAATGAATGATAAATGACGATAAAGCAAAAGAGAACAGGTATGAACAGTCAAATAGATTAACATAACAAAACATAATTTCAAACGAACAGTAACTCAAGAGTAACAAAAATAATAAGTAAATAAATAAACCAACTGGTATGCAACATCATAATTTAAACGTACAGTGTACACAAGAACAACAATGATTAATGTTATAAAGAGGTATGACACATAAACATAATTGCACTTAAAAACACAAGGAGACATAGTGCTCATATATGATCAATTCTTTATACAATAAACTTAACTAGCTATATACAGTTGCACATATGACAATTATTAGAGCTGAGTAGTTATTGCAAGTAGTCCTTAGTAATTAGATATGAGATGGTATTTGTAAGTTTTGACAAACTTGAAAAGGTTAAGCATTTTTAGTTCATGGTTGAGGGAAGCCCAAAGTTTCACACCTCGATATTTTAGTGTTTTTAAACCCATGGATGTAGAAAAACGGGGGAGATGATAATTGGAATATATAGAGAATATCTTGTATAGTGAAAATGAATTTCATTTGTTTTTTGGTAATAGTTGCAAAATATTGCCGGAAATGAGTTTGTGTTAAATTTGTACATGAATTTGGCCAATTCCAATATAGGTGTATATCGTTAAGTTTTAATAAGTTATGTTTGAGATAAAGTGGAGAGGCTCGAGAACATTTAGTAGCAAAACTAATTAGTTTGATAATCTTATTCTGGTGTGTTATTACTCGTTTTAGCTCAGATTTTGAAGCAGATCCCCAACTGAGGATAGCATATTGTAAGTACGGATAAGCAAGTGCATATACTGTTAATAAGACTATTATTAGTATTACGCAGTGGCGTAGCCAGGATTGTTTAAGAGGGGGGCCAAAAACAGCGAACTGCGCAAAATAGTAGATGACTTAATATTTTAATGGTTCCTCCGTCTCCCTCTCCACATCGGCCTACGTTCCCCCGCTCTGCAATCCGTTTCAGGCGCCATGCATAAAGGGCGACTTTTTTTGTTTTGTTCTTTGCTACCAAGATATATAAATGAAGGGGTGAAAAACAGGCTGGGGTATGACAGGGTTAGATACTAACCATTTTATTTCATTAGTCCACAGGACTAGTAAAAGAAAAAATGTACTAGTCCTTCCAAGATTCTACTACTACTAGCCCTGCCGAAGGAGTCTTACTAGGCACAAATTAACTGACGAGCATTGTGATTTGCTGGGGGGTAGGAGGGTGGAGCCCCCCTTCTGCTAGGGGGTACAGGGGGTCTCATTTCCATCGTAAGAGCACTCATGTCGAGTTTGGTCGCCGATGTTTTTATCGGCGATCTGGCCGGTTTTTGACGTACGATATTGAAATCTTGTCGCCGACTAGGTCGTAAGGCCGACATAAGCGGGCCTTTAGGGATGAAAGCCAATGGACTGGCGTACCCGTAGCCTCGATACATTAAGATACGCCTGGCGTACCCGTAGCCACTGCCTTAATTATTCTTTGTACATGAGATATAAGTAGGCAGATTCTCATCTCCGCTGGACAGTTGGTCATTGATGTTAATATCAGCGCCAGTGTGTAACTTTTAATGAAACGGGAATTCTGTGGATCATCAGCAGGGGTTGTGCTCTTTATCGGTATAATTATCTGTCCATGAAAACTTGGGAAGTCAGCTACGAGTTTGATGTTAAATTCCCCGATTGTCAATAGGTGGCGGGGCAATCATTTGAAGTTGGCGGGCAAACTACTTACTGTTGTAGTATTATCAGTAATTTTGCTGCAATTTATCTCTACTTGCTAAACTCTGGCTGTGTATGTTTCCGCGAGCTGTTATAATAGCTGCAAGACTATCTGCTATGTGATATGTCTAACCAGAATGTATTATAAATTTCGCCGAATATTATTACAATGATATATTGCCATGTCATAGTGCTTTGTATCTTAGTACAATCGTATGATGTACTAGCGGGATACCCGGCGTTGCCCGGGGAAATCAGTGGCGTTACTCAGTTGGTGACCGCTTGGTTGAAAGGAAAATACCCAAAAAAATCCAACTATCTATCTATCCATGCATCCATCCATGCATCCATCCATCCATTCCATCCCATCCTATATCGCATCCCATCCCATCGCATCTCATGACATCCCATGCCATGTCATCGCACCACATCGCATGCCATGCCATGCCATCCCATCCCATCCGATCGCATGTCATCCCATCCCATCCCATCCCAAACAGTAAAAAATAATAAAAAATGAAAAGATAAGACGTTAAAAATAGAAATAATTAATTAAATAAATTCATAAATTAAAAAAGAGGTAGGTAAAAGGAAAAAAGGGAAAAAGGGGCGAAAATGTTGCCCAGCTGGGACTCGAATTAACCAGTAATCTCGGTGTGGTAGACGAATGTCCTAGCCATTACGCCATTGCTCGAATTATGTTATACACAATGGATTGACACATACGTGTTGCACGGCGTGTACGCACCGCCATCTATTGATGAATAGAATTTTTATCAATTTTATAACTTTTTAACTTTTTTGAATTTTTTTTCGTCTAGGAACACTCGATCCCCGGGTATAAGAGATGGCCCTGTGAAAATTGCATCCAGATCGCTTGGGCGGTTTGGCCGCCTATAGGGAAGATACAAACATACATACATACATACTTAGTAACTCAAATAAGTATAATAGTCGCGTGGCTGTACAAAACTCTACCTAATGCATGGGTTAAATCAATATAAAATTATGTAATTGAGTGGTAAAGCAGGTTGCAGAATGAAGGCTGTGCTGTAAATTGGAATGAGGCTTAAAAGTGCCTCAAATACCATCTCCTGCGTTCTACATTTTCAAAATTTGCTGAGGGAGAATCCTCTTCCCCCCGCCTATTACTCACCCCCTCATTGAAATCCCAGATCCGCCAGTGCCCCGGAATAAATAAAACCACATGGAAGTGGAATTCGTGGAAATGTTTAAACATCGCTGTACCAGCATTTCGGCACTGATTATTACTTCCCCCGTTTTAATTAGTGCTAGAGCTCATAAGGACCTTCATTAGCAGGAGTTACGACCGCTAATGTTCTCCTAGCAATCGAAAAAGTCATGATGAGTAACACACTCACCACGATTTCGGGCGCGCCCGACGGATGATGAGGCAACCCGATAAATTTATTTATTTATTATTAGAGCTTATAATTCCGCGCTTCACGCGGGATGGGACAACCCCTTCCCGTACGCGAAATTTTTTTTCCCACTTGAGCTCCGGACCACAGCCAATCAGCGCACTCCGTTCACTCGACTTCCTCGAAGCAACAATGTAAAATTTATACACCCTAACCCGGCAGCGAAATTTTTTCCCCCACGAGAGTTCCGTACCCACCACAGATAGTGTTTTGTAATATATGGTGCCTATATAAGACAAATCTGGTTTGATTATATTTATTGTTAGGATTAGGGTTAGGGTGTATAAATTTAGGTCCGGGCATTTAGGAAATCGAAGACCGTTCCCAGCAGCGAAATTTTTTTCCCAACCCGAACCCGAAACCTAGAGTCCCTATATACAGAGAGTTGCGCCAACTCAGGATTTGACTCCATGTTGTTTCCAAATGTATCAACACCGCTGCCGCTTAAGTACAGCGCTCTATGGATACGATGTACAATGGTCCGTAGTAATTAATTAGACTAATCGTGCTTCAATAAACTCAAAAATTATAGAGATTATAGCTAAGACATGTGTCTATGTGTAGCTAGATTTATAGAAATTCTAGAGTTCTAGATATCTAGATTTCTAGAACTCAAATCGTTCGCGCCATATGATAGTTTAATTGTACACTTTCTTACCGCCCATTGCCGTGCGTATATTAACCTGTGCGATACCGCGCGTAGACACTTGCTAATTAATTAAACCACTCACGCTTCAATAAACTCAAGAATCACAGAGAATGTGCATTTCTAATTAGGATATTCAGTTTTGCTATTATGACCTTTTTCCTTAAAGTTAGTGTTTTTGCCCCCACTGTTTCATGAACAGGCATGGTCCTTGCATTTCTTTTCGCTATGATCTTTATGTGCCCCTCGGAAACATCATGCGCTTTAACAGTTTCCAAACGATAGTTTGTAGTGTCGGTGAAAAAACGACCAGACATACAGCATGCGCCACAGGTCATACCCTTGGCCGGGTTAAACTCTAGCCATGGTTATGACGATTTCCACGCTGGCTGGAACGTACGCATCCTTCCGGTCTAATCACGCTGGCCATCTAATTTCTCTTCCTGCGACTTACGTTTGGGAGGTGTAGGACGAGCTCCGTCCAAATATTACTTCCACATAACAACCTTGATGTTAGTATTGGATAATGTACCTACTACTATGCTTCACTACTATAGATAACTATTTCAAAGTTTCTTCTGAGGGAAAATTAGACAACGGCGGTAATGGCCAGTTTGGGGGAAAAACGCACATGATGGATTCAAAGGTGTGCAGTAGGCACGAATGTGTATTCTGCAGGCAGATGGGGGGGAGAGAGGTAGAATGGGGTTCTGGGGGTCTCCCCCAGCAAAATTTTAAAATTTGGAATGTCTTAGACTGCATTTGAGGCACCCCGAAAATAAAATTGCACCTTTAGTTTAAATCTTTCTCTGTTAGCATACCTACCAAGTCTCACGCTCCGCATTTCGAGGGAGACTCACGAATCTGCACCCATTCTCCCGCACTCCCGCATGTCATACGCATTCTCACGCATTCACGCAAAAGGAAAAAAAGCAGCCCACGGCACCCCTGTTACCCAGGGCTCCAAATTTCCCCAGTTTGAGGACTAATCCGTACGGATTTGTTTCTTCACAAATGAGCAAATCCGCTCAAAATCTAAGTAATCCGTACAGGGATCCGTACATTAAAATTGCATGCAGGACAAACTGTCCTGAATAAAATACCTTAAAGTGAAACATTACTATTTTAGCGTTGGGAGCTCAGCATTTTATTGTACAGATTTGTCAGATCTATAGTTGATTGAAATGCTGTATAATGGCTCTGCCACCACAGACTCTGTGTCTGCTCTGTGTACATTTAATGATTTTTTAAGACAAAGGTAATTGCAGAGGTGGAAGGAGAACTGTTGCGGCAAGTTATTTTTTAAGTAATCAGTACGGATTTTCTTCAGGTTTCCTCATGAAATCCGTAAGGTAATTTACCCTTCGAATACTTCCGAATGCACTGATTGTTACAGTCGCGTGGGCATGCTTATTGCTGTATTATGTAGGTGTGGGCACCGCTGGTATGAGGGAGCGACAGCAAAACTTTCCTGGAATCGAGGGAAAAGCTGCAATCGGGAATGACACAGGAGTGTGCCGGCACGCAAAAAGAGCCCCCGTAAGATTTGCGAGTTCAATGCAAACCAAATTTTAGAGTGCTATTTTCATGCACGTGAGCTTGAAAGGTAGCCCCCGAAAAATAAATTTAAATTTTTTCCCTGGTCAGAAGCACGTGGTAATCTATTTATTTTTGGATTGACACTATTTTGACAACAGCGGGTAAATACAGGGACATTTTCACAACGTCGTTGTTAAATTTGACAATGGCGGTGCGCCGCAGTGTCTTCTATGTAGAAGAAACCCTGCTATTTGTATCGACTTCTTCAAGTAAAACACGCATGCGATGTGGTTGCCACGTAAATACCTCGCTAGTATGACTATGAGAGCGTATAACTGATTAGTTGTGTCATTTATATAATCAGACTGTTTGTTCTATGTCAACAGCTATAGTCAGGTCCATTAGTGCAAAATATGAGGCGAATCGTTACAGGAGTGACAAAAGTGTCAAACTTGGCACAGTTGTAGCTGAAGCCGGGCGCACACGTGGCGATTTTGTTGGCGTTTTACACGCAGTACTGGCGATTTTGTTGCTGGCCGAGAAATCGCCACGTGTGCGCTGCATGGCAATGGCGATTTTGATGCCAGAAACTCGTCACTGGAATATCAAACACGTTTGATATTTATTGCCAAGTCGCTGAACAATCGCTACGTGTGTGCTGCACTGGCGACGGATTCAGGCAACAGTTTTTGGATTAACCAATCAAATGCAGGATTTGAAGCACGTGATCAAATATGGCAGCGTCCGTGGTGTGGGAAAGAACGAGGGAGGACGAGCTGGTTCAAATCTGGCAGAACCGCCCATGTCTATTCGATATCACTAGTAGTAATGCCCTTACCAGTATCAGAATTGCATTGAAATGTTCTTTTTTCATTCTAAAATAACGCTGGTACGTCACTGAATCTTCAAGCTCCAGTTTTCTTACTAAATTAATAAAAACACCAGACGAATCACGTCGCAGCACCCATGCACGTACGTGCCCATGTACGTCTCTCTCTCGCTGCTGTCTGTCAACGACGCTGACGCATAATTATTAAATATATTCCAATAATTTGAAGAACGGCTATCGTGGTGTCAATGGGCGCTTCCATTTTGAACAGGGCATGTCTAGTGCATACAGTGGTATGTTGCTGACAGATGGATGCATTGTCACCGGGTTCCGCACACGTGGCGATTTTTGCCGATAAAAATCGCCACGTGTGCGCGCTTAAGGCAATGATAAGTTATCGCCGATACAGACACGCAAATCGTATGCACGCACGCTGGCACGCACGCCCACCAATGCTCACCGAAGAAATTTCAACGTTCGCACGCACACACACAACGCGCGCGCACGCACGCACGCGCACGCGCACGTGCGCACCCAAACGCACACGCACGGACGCACACATTCACACACCAATGCTCACCAAAGAAATTTCAACGTTGTTAGTGGCGTCGGAAAATTCAAGCAGTGTTTTCAAACACCCAGACGTTTGGGGAAACAAAATTTGCAAGGTGAAACACCGAATTGTAATGACGTACTGCGCTCTAGCTGCACGGGTTCATTCTGTATCGTTCTGTACCTTCAATTCGTAACTGTACAAAGGCCAAACATGTAGCCGGCCTGTATGCCAATTTGCTAGCTAGCTATCGCGTTCGACGACGTCGACGACGACGTGTCCCTGCAGCAAATAGTATGCGGGAGGCACGGCTCACCGAATTATCAGTCCGATCCCGACAGGCGGCGCAAGCCAAAATCATCGGTGAAATGTTTTTAGTGGTACAACATTCCGGCCTTTAGGATGACTCTGAAATATCATATCCGGCCTTATTATATTAATATAATAGAGGACGACTCTGAAATATAAGCATATTATGTAAGTTCTATTAATGAAATAGCATTATTATGAAAGAAACGGGAGGTGTCCTATCTTGTATACGGATGAAGCCTTATGTTTATATTGTAGTAGCCCTTGAGGTTGTTACAACACGTGTGATCTTGTGGTTTCCGCATAATTATTTTGCCGGCGATGCAGTAGGTAGACAATGAAATTTAACAGTTTTTATTAGAATATGGACAACGGATAATATTAGTCAACAAAGCAACCGTCGTTCATTTTTAGCTCACCTTGACATCGTCAAGATGAGCTAATATTATATTACCATGGGTCGTCGTCCGTCGTACGTCCGTCAACATTTGGCTACGGTTAACGATAACTTGAGAACCATTTAATCCACATGTTTCAAATTGCATACAGTTGTTACTCCTATGGGAGGGATTTGAACGTCCTATTTTGGAGCACGCCAGTCGACCTACTTTTCAGCCACGCTCACCTTTTGGCAAAAATGAAAATGGCCATCTAGATTCATTCAATTTTGTTAAATTTACCTACCTATCATTTAGATCATTTAGGTGTAGCGCCATCTCTCGCCCAGATTTCAGACTTTCAGATCTGAAACATTTATTTTCACATTAAAACCTAACCCTGAAACAAAACAGTGAAATTTCTATTAGTATAAAACAAGGAATAAGGACATTTGATCACATTTTGGTCCGTCATGAATGAAACACTTACCAAATTTTAATTATCTCCCTCTTCTAACACACCCAAGGTGAGCTATAGTGTCATTGACACTTTCATTTGATACCGCCTTCTCAGATTCGCGTGCTTTGAAAAAACACATGAGAACTCACACGCGGAGAGAAACCATTACAAGTGCGAACTGTGTGATGCTGCTTCTCAGAATCGGGTAGTGTGAAGAGACACATGAGGACCCACACGGGGGAGAAACCGTATAAGTGCGATCTGTGTGATGCCGCCTTCTCAGATTTGAGTGCTGTGAAAAAACACATGAGAACTCACACGGGGGAGAAAACCGTATAAGTGCGATCTGTGTGATGCTGCCTTCTCAGAATCGGGTAGTGTGAAGATACACATGAGACCACACGGGGGAGAAACCGTATAAGTGCGATCTGTGTGATGCTGCCTTCTCAGAATGCGTAGTGTGAAGCATACACATGAGAACCCACACGGGGAAACCGTATAAGTGCGATCTGTGTGATGCTACCTTCTCAGAATCGGGTAGTGTGAAGATACACATGAGGACCCACACGGGGGAGAAACCGTATAAGTGCGATCTGTGTGATGCTGCCTTCACACAATCGGGTAATCTGAAGAACACATGAGAACCACACACGGGCGAGAAACCATATAAGTGCAATCTGTGTGATGCTACCTTCTCGCGATCGGATTATCTGAAGACACACCTGATAACTCACACGGGAGAGAAAACGAAGAAGAAAAAGATGAAAGAAAAAATCATTTAAATGTAACATTTGAAGTGAAGAGTTACCATTGAAAACACCCTATAATCACACATGGCCATGCATAATAACTCTAGGGCGATGTCGTACAGATGTCAGCAGAAAGGTACATCTTAAACTGTCAGACTCCCCATGCAGATCAGCTTGGCTCGTATGAAGAAGCGAGCATGCTGCACACAGTGAACTGGAGCAGGTGGAATACCTCACAATGCAACTCAATTGTTACAGTTTATTTCCAAAGTGGAAGCGCGACTAGGAATTAATGAGAAAGTATTGAAACCTTTAAGTATTATTACTACTTGACTGTTTCATGTTTTTGAGTGTTTTTTAATCTACCTAACATGTGGCCATGAAAGCTTTTTGTAAATAACCGTACGTTTTGAACACTGGTCTAATAATACGCATTGCCGTATTATATTCAGCAGCGCAGTTAGTATACATGGTGAGTGAACTATGCACGCGCGCGGTAGTCGGCGCAGGCTATTATATGCACGGCTATACGTGTAGGAAAGTGTACCGGCTCTTATATCTCGCGAACGAGTTAAGTGACATTGTCTAGAAATGCTACCTGTCATAAACACATGTCGTAGCTATAATCTACGTGAGTGTTGAGTTTAATAAAGCCCCGCCGGTTATTTTAATCAGAGTGAATATGCACGCGCGGTATCGCCGCATTAAGCTG
>NW_014577300.1:0-18597 GCF_000485595.1 Priapulus caudatus | reverse complement strand
GCGCATATGAAATGAACAGAGACTGCGGGGGCGCCCCAAACATATCAACGCGTTTTGATATTTTAAAAAAAATAAAATATTGCCCGATCGCATAGGCCTAGTAGACTAAAGCATTAGTTCTAAAGAGCATCACTCGCGTCGCTTTGCGAGATATGCTATATAATGGCGATTCTCCCATATAATACTCTTTGTTTATTATAATGTCGTGGATAGTGGTTGCCTAGTCATTGACACTTTCATATATCTATATTTAGATACACGCTTACTACAATATATTGGATATTGCCATATATATTATATATATAAATATATTTAGATTGGAATTGAGTTATCTTTCTGCTGTCGTTCGACAGGGTGATTTAACCGATATGATCGTTGATTAAATCTATATGCCGAAAACTCAGTCTTCAAAATGCTCTATCGGATCAAAACATTTCTCGATACATTTCGTCATGTTTTCATACTGCAAGTATCACAGTAGGTGTTTTAAGCATTTTGTTGCGTAGAATCAGCTGCTTTAAAAGATTAGACTAAAAGAAAAATACCATTTAAAGCAGTAAAATATCTAAGGTACGAATACTTCGAAATGGGCTGTTGTCGATAGCGCGCAGTGCATGTGGAATGGCTTCGCAGCAGAGTTCGTGGAATAGTGCGCCGCAATGCCGTCACACAGCTTGAAGCACAGCCCATGCACAAGCGATAATATTCATAGTAACTTTGCGCTTTTCACAATTTTCTAACAATGTACATGAAATCATACAATCTTACACAGAACTGTTTTTGTCCCCAATATTGTTTACGTCCCTTAGTATTTCGTTTCTCTATTACACTCTATCGCTAAGAATTAAGTAAGATAGCCTGTATGTGTCAGGATACTTGCTCTACCAAAACTTTGTCCTGGACGTCCCCCTAAGCAACGCTGCTAGTACTATCTAGTCTTTGTAATTAACACAACTAATAAGGTGGTGTCCCGAGCCAAGCCTCGTGAAGACTGAACTACGCTATATCCCCATCATTATAGCCATCCGCTAATCAGACATAAGATGGCTTAAAAAACACATCAATCGCAGGCCTACTACGTACGCGTTGCCTAAATATGGTTTGCAATGTGACTCACACCAGTCATTATTTAATATAACATGAAATGAGGATTCATTAAAATGCGTTGCAAGGGTGCTCGTGAGGAGCCAGCGGTCAAGAAGCTCAGAAATGCGGGATTGCTTGGTGGCGTAAGAACATTATGTATACAGTGATTTGTTGTTAGTGTTTGTTTACAAGGCTGGTTAGTCATGATTTGGTAGAAATTAACAATCAACATCCATACACAGTACGGATGTCACTTAAACACCAAGCCCAGCGCAGAGACATGAGATAGTTTACAGCAATGTTTGTGGGCGACGTGACAGTTGTTTTGTAATTATTAGCGGAAGCGTTCACCTTGTATCCTGGTATCAGGAGATCAGACCGGTTACCGCTGTGTCAGGTTATCTGACGGTTTCATGATAACAGCAGCGTATATAATCACACATGAGACGTTTGTAACATCAGTCTAATACGAGAACACCACACGGACGTTCAGTGACTTCATTGGTAAACGGATATCTTTATAAGATATATATATATCTTATATTAATTCAGTTTATTTAGTTTCATGTATATTATGGCTGCCTCGACCTTGACAAGTTGCTAAATGATTGGTGATGTTTAGGGATGATAATTAATCGATCATGAGAACGATATATATGTTTGAACATTCAATATTTCGCAGCGTTCAATGATTTATTTGTATTCTCTTGTACTACTTGGTTCAGGAGAGCCTATATAGGACGTGAAATTCTACAAGTTGAGACACACGGCAGTATACGAAGCAAAGGCACGTGCGTCGTGAACTTGAACCGCAGGCAAGGGTAGACACCTGACGTGGGTCGTGGACCAGCTACGTGGCAGCTTTTCTCCTGAAGCACGATGGAGTACGTGAGAATTAATTCCGGGGAAAATCCATATGAGCTGCAAACTGTGTGCATGCTTCTTTCTCCATATCTGAGTAAAGTGAAGTTACAATGAGAAGTCACACGGGAGAGAAACCGTATAAGTGCGCGGCTGTGTGGATCCGCCATTCGCCGGTGTCGGTAATCTGAAAGAAACACATGAGAAGTCATACGGAGATAAACCGCTATAAGTGCGCGCTGTGTGATGCTACCTTTGCCACACTCGGGTCACCTGAAGACACACATGAGAAGTCACACGGGAGAGAACCATGATAAGTGCCGAGCTGTGTGATGCTGCCTTCTCAGTTTCGAGTTCTCTAGAGACACACATGAGAACTCACACGGGACAAGAAACCGTTACAAGTGCGAGCTGTGTGATGCCGCCTTCTCAATATCGTGTAATCTGAAGACACACCTGAGAACTCACACGGGACAGAAACCGTACAAGTGCGAGCTGTGTGATGCCGCCTTCTCAATATCGTGTATCTGAAGACACACCTGAGAACGTCACACAGGAGAGAAACCGATAAGTGCGAACTGTGTGATGCTACTTCTCCCGCTTGGACCATGTGAAGGGCACACCTGAGCAACTCAACTCAAGAGAACCATATAGGTGCGAGCTGTGTGATACCGCCTTCTCAGATTCGCGTGCTTTGAAAAAAACACATGAGAACTCACACGCGGAGAGAAACCATTACAAGTGCGAACTGTGTGATGCTGCTTCTCAGAATCGGGGTAGTGTGAGAGACACATGAGACCCACACGGGGGAGAACCGTAGTAAGTGCGATCTGTGTGATGCCGCCTTCTCAGATTTGAGTGCTGTGAAAAAACACATGAGAACTCACACGGGGAGAAACCGTATAAAATGCGATCTGTGTGATGCTGCCTTCTCAGAATCGCGGTAGTGTGAAGATACACATGAGGACCACACGGGGGAGAAACCGTATAAGTGCGATCTGTCTGTGATGCTGCCTTCTCAGAATCGGTAGTGTGAAGATACACATGAGAACCCACACGGGGGAAAACCGCTATAAGTGCGATCTGTGTGATGCTACTTCTCAGAATCGGGGTAGTGTGAAGATACACATGAGGACCACCACAGGGGGAGAAACCGGTATAAGTGCGATCTGTGTGATGCTGCCTTCACACAATCGGTAATCTGAAGACACACATGAGAACCCACACGCGCGCGAGAAACCATATAGTGCATCTGTGCTGATGCTACCTTCTCGCGATCGGATTATCTGAAGACACACCTGATAACTCACACGGGAGAGAAAAACGAAGAAGAAAAAGATGAAAGAAAAAATCATTTAAATGTAACATTTGAAGTGAAGAGTTAGCCATTTGAAAACACCCTCTATAATCACACATGGCCATGCCATAATCCTGTATTATACGCAGGGCTATGGGTGGTAGGAATGTATACTTGCTCTGATATCTCGTGAACGAGGTGAGGGATATTTCTAGAAATTCTTCCAATCATTGACACATGTCGTAACTATGATCTACGTGAGTGTTGAGTTTAATAAAGCGTGGTTAGTTTAATTAGAGTGAAAATATGCACGCGCGATATCACGCATAGATATTATACGCAGGGCTATGGGTGGTAGGAATGTATACTTGCTCTGATATCTCGTGAACGAGGTGAGGGATATTTCTAGAAATTCTTCAAATCATTGACACATGTCGTAACTATGATCTACGTGAGTGGTGAGTTTAATAAAGCGCGGTTAGTTTAATTAGAGTGAAAATATGCACACGCGGTATCGCGCATAGGCTATTATACGCAGGGCTATGGGTGGTAGGAATGTATACTTGCTCTGATATCTCGTGAACGAGGTGAGTGACATTTCTAGAAATTCTCCCAATCATAGACACATGTCGTAGCTATGATCTACGTGAGTGTTGAGTTTAATAAAGTGCGGTTAGTTTAATTAGAGTGAAAATATGCACGCACGGTATTGCGCATAGGCTATATATAATAGGCAGTGGCTGGAGGTACAGCAGCCGTATCTCTAATTAACGAGGCTGGAGGTACGGCAGTCCATTTGCTTTCATTCTTCACGAGACAAAGATGTTCGACACACATTAATTGTACAAAATCTAGAACTACGTTCAAGTCGACGAAACAACTGATCATTTTTCCTTGTTTACTTACTCTGTGTAATAATAATAAAAAATATTGTAGGAAAATACAGTATTTCAATCATTACACAGCTATTTAACCTATTCCTTTGGTCTAACTTCAGTAATAGCTATCGGTGTTACTATTAGGGATAGGGGTAGGCCCAGCTGTACAAGAAACTATGTGCTATCCATTATTATACTAACGTATGTCTACTATTCTGGAGCACATTCAGTAAAATTTATTTGGGGAAGAAAGAAAACAGGAAGAGAACAGGAGCGAAGGTTGCAGAAGCGAGCAAAAAGCAAAATATTGCATTGAATAGAGAGTGTAGAGTATATGTAAAATCGTAGAGAGGCAGTGTATAGCCAGAATCGATAAACTGACTCGAGAGCTGTGTAATGTAGCTGGGATCGGGATCATCCGGGTTACTGAAAAAAAAGGTTACGTATGGATTAGGCAAGTGTAAATCTGTGATAATCAAGCTGGAAGCACTCTGAATTCAGATTAGATATCGCAATGTACTTATGCAAGCAGAAAATGAAGATAGTAGGCTTAGCCTCTCTAAGAGCTCTAGAAAGTTTAGCGTAGCATTCCTGGCCGATAACCTGAATTCAGTGGTTCGCGCAGCTAATCGAGAGATGGACGAAGTTAATGGTGAGAGCAGTGTGGGTAGTGATGTTTCACATGCCGCAGCAGATAAGCAAGCTGTAGATGAGGCAAAGACAAAGTAGGGCCTATGCTGAGGCAGCAGAATAACAGTGTATAAGAAACCAGCGAGCCAGCAAGAAAACGTACAAAAACACGTCTAAATGTGCCAAGTTGTCAGGGCTTCGCTCCCTATGACAGAATAGCCAGTCCCATAGTCTAGACATAGATAGTCTCCTATCGATACACGACACACGCTCTACATAGCAACACCGTCTCTCCGACGACACTAGCCGTACACCTCTCGTCCTCTCGCTACGGCGACACACGCTCTACATAGCAACACCGTCTCCCCGACGACACTAGCCGTACACCTCTCGTCCTCTCGCTACGGCGACACGGGGCGACACACGCTCCAAGTAGCAAAAAACCTAACTCTCCGACGATACACGCCGTATACCAATCGTCTCGTAGCAAAAACCGACTGCCTCCGTGTCCTTGAGGTGATTCGTCCTGTATAATGGTGTCGTCAGCTATGGGTCTAAAGTTTTATACAGTATTCTGATCAATTTTAATTTAAGAAGGAAGTTAAGAACATGGGTCGTTCACACACACACATCTTCCTGTTTTGATGTGTTATGTGCAAAGTTCACAACAAAGACTATTCAAAGCTATACCCCCGCAGTGGCGGATTAAGAGGGGTGGTGGATTGGGTGGCTGCCTCCCCCCCCCCTCCGCTGGAGTAACAATATTTTTACACATAATATATGCGTTGGTAGATTATACCAATTAATTATTGCTAAGTATAATAGTCGCGTGGCTGTACAAAACTCTACCTAATGCATGGGTTAAATATACGTACAGTGTAGTTACGCGAGTAACCTCACATAACTTACGAGGTATAAGCTGTCAGTCGCTGTCTCTAACCAAGATGTTATATGCCTGTATCTCTATTACACTATCGCTTTGTCTCTCTCTCTCTGATATTTTCAGGTGAAGCCAAGCCATTTTTTCTATCGACATGATTATGTTTTTGACAGTGTGTAACTATTCAAACTTCATGGTTGAACTAATAAATCAAAGAAAGAAAGGTTATGCTACAAGACTCGACTACTTACTCGACTACAACACTCGTGTGCGTGCGTGCATATTTGCGTGTGTGCCTGTATGTGTGCATGGGTGCGTGCATATTTGCGTGTGTGCCTGTATGTGTGCATGGGTGCGTGCGTGCGTGTGCATTTGACTTGTGTGTGTGTGCTAGTGAACGCGTATATAGTACAACATCATATTACTATTAGCGCTGGCATTAGCTCCAAGAAACAGTGTGTTCTAAAACACCGTATTGACGTTAGTCTCATCGCAGCCTGATCGGTCTGAAGCTGGTATGTGAGCTAAGGAAGAATAAAGGGTAAAGCTTACAAGATGTATAAGCCTGAGGGAAAATTTTGATTGAATTCTCATTAAATTGGTATTACATGAGTTTTTTTGGTAAATGTAAAATGAATCACACACAAATAGCATTAACAAAACTTATGACTACTAAACAGATCCCTCTGCCAAGCCTCACAAGGTCTTATGGTCCAGTGACCAGATTCCATACTCTGGAGTGCCATTCATGATTCTTGGCCAAAAGGTCCAAGAATGTCAGCATGGAAAAGATCGGAATATTGGAATAAAGAAGAAATATCAACAGAAACAAGTAATTATAAAATCATATAATTTTTTATCATGTTTAGACCGTTCAGTGACCGGTTATAGACTCAATGGTCGATGTAAATTCTATTTTATTCAACATATACCATAATAATCAATATATAACATAATGGTGATCGCAAAATATACATCAGATTTCCAGAAGAGGGGAGCCATAGGAACCATATTCTTGGAGAGGTCAGTAGGAACAATTTGGTTAAGTGAATTTCATTTTAGTCTTATAGAAATTTGTGCGACTGGCATTTAAGTGTGTGTGGTGTATTAGTTTTAATTCGTACCCTTCATTAGATGGTGTTGTATTTGGAACGTGTGCTAGCTGGACGATGAGTGATTCTGGAAGCATGTATGACCTTTTGTGCTGCTGTATCAGAATACATACACAGTATGCATGCTGACACAGTGGCTTCTCTAATAGATATATGGGTATGGCATGTTATTGGATTCAGAGTGGTGCTGAAATGATTCATGGCAATTGGACACTAAATGTGCATTTATTTTTGTTGTGTTGCGTTGTTGTGTTGTTAGTTGTGTTGTTGCTCACACAATATTATATATATATATTTTCCTTCAAGTTTTTTGCTAATAAAACTCCACTACTTTCTCAACGTTCAGTCCAGTGCAGATATGACCGAAGCCCTCCAGCTGTGTCCGAGTCGAGACAAAACCAATTTGCAGTGCACTTTCCCTGGTTGAATACTCTTTGATTAAAAAAAAGCAAAGAGCTGCATGTCTCATATTGTTCTGCTGGTCGGAACAAGATAACAAACACCTGGGCAGTAAACCTGGTGGTTGAACAGATAAATGTTGAACTTTTTCAATGTTCTGCTAACTTTTTTCAGGTGATGCAAGTCGGTTCATTGGCTGCATGTGTAATTATGACTAATGCCGCAGAATTAACACGCACAGCAATCTTTTACCCCATGACAGAAGCTACAATACATATATCACGCTGATTCAGTGTAATATATCCATGTTGTGTTGGTAGAGTGGTCAAGAATGGACTTTTAGGAATGTAAAATGAAGCATCCTGATTTATTCAGCCTGAACTAAATATGGCCAATAACTAAGATTGTTACTTCATTATCCTGCACAGCCCAATTACCAAAATACTGAAAACGACTGCCGCGGCGCCCCCGCCAGTTCTCCCCAGTTATACATTTACCCGAACTTAGCATTGGCTTTCGCTCTTTAAATCATTGGGTTTAATCTTTTGTTTAATCAGTATTTAATTGACGACTCATTGCTTGTATTTCTGTTTTACTGTGCAATTACGCATAACACGCGCTCGCGCCTACATAATTTTGGCCCTCCTTTCGTTACACATCCCCATGTCTATAGCGTTTGTCTATCTAGCATCAATATTTGAACCAAGATAGATTTCTTAATGGGAATCGTAAGCAAATTTTTCTAGGCAAGCTGCAATACAACCTAGCCAAACGCCGATCCCAACGAATCGTGCGAATAAATCCATTGCCTCGTTTTGGAAAGCGGGATCCTGAGTGTCAATGAGAAATGAGGCACCACGTAAGAGAGTATGTACGCACTGTATCTTTCCTGTGGCCCAAGACCTGCCTCCAGCGTACCACTCGCGACAGTTCTGCCCAAAGCCACAAAAGACATCAGGAACCACATCCTACTCGTCGGCGACTGGTCAGGACTCGGTACTCCTTTACTCAGTCGAGTACGTGTTGGNGCCTATGCATTCGGCGCACGGATCCATAGCTGCCAGCGCTGCATACTGTCGTAGGAATTTTCCGCGGTCGCGTGCGCCTTGCCGCGGAACTGCGCGCAAGATCGCGCAGCACTTCGGATAAACACCTCCTTTCGGCAACGCTTCTCTAGTATCCCGTCTCATCTGGATGAAATAGTAGTTTATTGTGATTTGTTACTGTTTGTACACGTAATGGTGAAACACCATATTGAATATTGATATCAGGCTAGTGGTTTGGCTGAGTTTGCAAACTTTCAGTGAGGTCTATGTAAAGGAGTAAGTCAAAGGGTTATTTTCTATTATTTGTCAGTTTGTTTATTACGATTTTTGTACACCTTTGCAGATTTACGAATACTCGATAGAATTGATGGATGTTTGACTGGAATCTGGAGCTGTACGTATTGGGTCTTGATGGCTAATACACGATAAAGAAACTGTATCCACTATCCAGTAATTCCTGTGTCTATTTCGTTTATTGAACGAGCTCGCAGAAGACTCCAGGCAATTTGGCCGCCATAAACATTGATACTGATAAATATACCAAGGCATGAAATTCATATTTTTTTACACCGGCCCAGAGGGCTGGCAACAGCAGTTTTTTTTACCACCCCTCACAAATAAAAAAAATAAAACTGTTTCACTGACTCTTGCTTGTCCGAAAAATGTTGTAGTGTGCAGCATAGCGTAGTAACTGTTGAACAGACTATAATGCAGATCGTGAATGATGTCCGAAGTGTTTTTGTCAATGTCATGTTTCACACGTGGCATTTTGTAATGTTTCACTCGATTTCAAATTTGTAAAATGTGGATAAATTATGGTGTGATCACAGGAACTTGGGACAGAGTCAGTAAAAACTGAAATAACAGAAAATAATAGTGACTAAGTCTGTATATATCAACTTGCTTTCACAAAAACTAATGCAGAATTAGCTGCACCCGCTCTCGCCGCTGCGAGTGTGCTGTGTCGCCATTATAATGATATATATAGAAGGTAGGAAACTCCGCCGCGTGATTTTTACCGATCGCTCCTCACTTTACAACAATTTCTCAAAATTGTCACGTCCCTACGACCTCCCTTTTTGGCTCATTCTGCCCTCTATAGTACACTGAACACCACTATGTAACTACGGTGGCTGATAAGTAGAACAGTTCTTTGTAATGTGACTTCAAACACACAAGTTTCGCGGTTCGTGCCGATTCTGCAGGAATGTATACCGTTCACGAGTCCAAATGGCCCCGCGCGTCGTGCGCCGCGGAGCGCGATTGGAGACTGGAGACAACTGGAGATGACACGTCCCCCCTGCAGCGAATCACGCTCCCCCGGCGCCCAACCTAGCTTCTTCTATATATATCATTATAATGGCGACACAGCACACTCGCAGCGGCGAGTGCGCAGGAGCGGCTAGTTCCGCATTAGTTTTTGTGAAGGAGCAATTAGTTTTATTCAGTTGACACAAAGGTGGAAGTGTAATTGAGGGTTAAGTATTTGTGAATGTGCGAGTGTGCGTTCAATATATATATATTATTTGCCCAGTTTTTACTGAACTCTGCCCAATGCCCTGTGGGCGTGAAATATCCTATTCCGGTAAAAACAGTATTGTAGGCTATTTGCCATTAATACTAATAATAATGAACGTGGTAAATTGACACTGTAGCTCACGCTTGGGGGATAGAAGAGTGAGGAGGGATATATAAAGCAGAGTATATATGGGAGAACTCCCATTTATATAGCATATATTCTCCAATTATATATACTCTTGATAATGGATATATGCAATACGTTTTGATGAGAAAATAATGTTTGCAGATCTGAAAGTCTGAAATCTTGACCAGAGAGATGGCGGCTACGATAAATGATCGCCATTTGGTTTTCGAATATCGCGCAAATAAAAACCAATCCCAAAATATTCCAGTCAAATTACTACTGTAAGCGAAAGAAGTCTAAAACACAGTATTACACGTAATATAGGTATGATTGTAGAGTTGTTAACCAGTTAAAGACAAAATAAACGTAATAAGGAACGTTGTTGCATCTCTCCCATAAGAGTATACAACTGTTTGGGTAAAAAAAAAAAAAAAAAACAAATAGAAAAGAATTTAGATGGCCAAATTTCCATTTATTTGGGCCAAAAGTGAGCGTCGGCTGGAAAAGTATGGTCGACTGGCGTGCTTTCCAGAAATAGGAAACGTTGCAAGATGAGCTTCTTCGCATAGGAGTAACAACAAGTTCTGAAACATGTGGGTCAAACGGTTCATTAGAGTTATTCAGTTGACTCGTAGCCAAATGTTGACAGGCGGTCCCTCGCGCGCGGCTGGGCGCACCTCGGAGGCCGGATGACGGAACGACACCCGCATGGCAATAGCTCATCTGACGGATGGCAAGGCGAGCTATAATATGTAGGTTACTCACTAAAAGACAAGACACCACGGAGCGTTCCCCCTGGTAGGCGACGAGCGAGCCGAGGCCGTAACGAAGAACGACTTCAGAAAATTAAGAAACGTAATTTGTTTCCATATGAGCCATTGCACACTGGAACGACGGCGACCATGACCGGCGGACGAACCGTAACTCCGACAGACAGAAAAAAATATTTAGGAACGTTTCTATTCTCCAGCGAGCTTTCGCACGGCAGACACTTATACAAATAGCCAATCACAGCGCGTTCCAGACGATCGGCACGTGATCATTACGAATTAACGTCATAATAACCCATAAACGCTAGCCTAATTAGAGTGTAGACTGGGCTCGCGGCGCTAAACTCGGCGACGCACCCGTGCCGGGCGCATGTCAAGCAAACAATGGGTGCCATAGAAATAGTCTACCAAAGGCGTGCAGCGGTGCAAAGCTCCACGGTCACTGTATGACACAGTACGTAGCCAGTACATGATAACTTGGCTGCGTATATTGTTAACTTTAATATCTTTCCTTATACCTAGAGAGTTTTTTGCAGGCTGTTTAATTAAAAGCAGGCAGCAGGAGTTTTGCCGTTTGTTCATGTGACTGATGTGTACCACTGTGGCGAGTGCTGGCGTTGAACTTTGACCTAACGTCGTCGCTGTCGCTGCATGTGTGTTTTTCAACGCAGGCGCCGCGACTTTTGTCTGTGTCGTACGGTCCGGTCGGGCTGTCGCTGCAGGTATTGACGCTAAATATGACTACGTCACGGAAATTTTCTATGGTAAAATTTGTGTGGGGCCATTTTTTTTAGGCATTAAAAGTAAGGACCACGGGACTAAACGTAATCGTGCAAATTCTTAGCCTGATAAGATGTTTCTCAACTTAGTGTAAAAATCCAAAAAAACCTGGTACGAATTTGATATGTATGTTCCTGACATTAATTGCTTGCTATGGCCTATGTATGAGCCACAAGTGTTAATGTTCACAGATCAAAACAATATAGTAAAAATGGAAGTATACTGCAGCAATTTAACCGGCGACCACGTAAAAAAAGTGAAACAGAATTAACTTATATTTAGTGAAAAAAGATAGAAATATTTTTTTTAGTTTTAATAATTTTACGGTGACGTAATCAAACTTTAATTGGGCCTAAATTAAGAATATGCTTCGATTTCCAGATGTGATTACTTTTTGACCAATCACAAGACAATGCAAAAGGCTGTGTGTCACAGTATGTGCTGTGACTGATCAAGTTTAGATGTGTTTAGGTGCCACGCTATGAATGCGTATTCATTGATTTGCAAGTTGGCGGCAACCCCTTCCCGCTATCCCTGCAGTCCGTCATGAATGACACGGCCCTTCTAGAAATTGCTTGCTGAGACTGGCAGATGTGTGGCATCGTAATGATATCCCTGAACATTCCTCTTCTTCTGGCCAGCGCATGTGGTTTCAGATTCAAGATGGGCGGGAGTTAATGCCTAGCAGTGCTGTAAGATGGCGCACCGGGCACAACACGTGCAACATACCCGAGACAGACGTCCGAAAACTATCGGTGACAAGAATGCCTATGGAGCCACAGCAAGCAGGGTTATATGGAAATACAGAGAAGTAACGCAACCACTAATATGTGTACATCATGTCCCCAGGTGTGGTCGAGCCGATGGGTGCGGGGTGATAGCTGCGCCAGTGAAGGCAAGCGCTGGCAGGAAGTGTAAAAGATAGGGACATTTCCAAGCTGTCTGTCAAAAAACAAAACAGGCTGAATGAGGTACGAGTGAGAGCTATGATAGACTATTTATAGGATCAAATCACTGCAGGGTTGACTCGGGATGACCCATGGCAAGTGCCACTGGAAATTGCCGCAAATCGGTGGATTTCCAAAAATAGATAGCTGGGGCAAGACATTACCGTCATGTCAGGCAAGAACGTACGTCTGGCTTGCATAACAGATCGCAGTATTGAAGCCGACAAACGCACCATACATGTCCAGTCCAGGAGGAAACACTAACATGTAAGGGACAGTTTGTGATGGCATACGAGCCATAAGGGAAAATGTATCAGCTTTCTAGTAGTCCTATACTTACGAGGCCCACAGGTTAATAATCCTGTTAGGTTCGACAGTGGCAACAACAAATGGGCCTAGTGAAGCGAGTCAACGAAATAGATGGAAGCATTGTTTTGGAGATATTGGTTGTTAAAGTGCGACGCAGGTAAAAATACAAGCTGAAGGAAAAATGCTATTGCCATAGCAGTATGTAACACTGCGCCGCAGAGTGCCATTTCCGATTACTGTCCAAGTCAAGGAGGAGGGCTGGAATATATGGTGAGCGTTGGGTCATCCGAACGCGAGTTACTGAAGGCTAACAGACTGGTGCGCGCCGCGTATGGCTCCTGTTGTTAAACGCAATAAAGGAATATACGCATTCTGCGTGGATTATTGAAGAAGCTGAAGAAATCGGGTGGCATCGGGAGCGATTCATACTGGCAACTTTCGATGATGTAATTTCCTAAGGCTGGTAGGGCAAGCGTGTGTTTTCGAAGTATGGATGCGTTCGAGTGGGTTTTTATCAAATGCCACTAGAACCATGAGAGTTGCAAGATGCACCACAATTCATCAACAGCGCGTTTGGGCGGTACTGTTTCCGCCGTGTCCATTCGGGATACATCAAGCACCGAGTGTCAAGTAAGATGACGGAGCTGCTGTCAGGGACAGGATGGTGCTTGTTGCAGAGAATTGGATGACATATTTAGTGTATGAGAACACAATCGAAGAGACATGACTGACGACATAGGAAGGTCTTGGATGCGGATAGCATGAAATCGGGACTGAAACTCAACAGGGAGAAATGCAAGTTCCAGAACAGCGCGCAGAGCTAACGTACTTTGTCATCAATATCTCAGAAGAAGGGATAAGCCAGACCAGAAAAGGAAAGAAGTCGTGGATATCGTTCGGCACCAGCGAATAGTACGTAGGCAGGTGGCTAGACGGTTTATAGGCATGGTCAATTACTTGGGAAGACATTTGCCAGATAGCTGTTTAACGTTATAAAACCGATATCTGATCTACTGAAGTCTGACAAAACTTTCCAGTGGAGTGCACACCACAAAAGAGCAGGCAGTTTGAAGGTCAGGGCATGTTGTCAAAAGTCAGGCCTGTTCTTTGCAATTCTATGATGTAAAAAGCCAACTGAGGTCCAGTGCAAATGCCCCAGTTATGGTTTTTGGTGGATGTACTAATGCAACAACAGGGAGATAGACTCTTAACCTGTGGCATACTGTTCTCGCACATTGCGACAAATGCATGAGGCTAATATTATGCTCAGATTGAGAAAGAGTGCCTGGTGTCGTGTTGCATGCGAAAAGTTCGCACAGTACTTTGTATGGACTGAAGCGAGTTTAATACTGGTGACAGACATAAAGCCATTGGTTCCAGCTGATCAATAAACAGGATTATATAACAAAACGCTGCCTGAGGTGCGCAGAGGTTGGCTGATGCGTCTCAATGGGGCGATTGCTGCCGAGAGCATGAGATATGCACACTGGTAAGGAGGCTGTGGTAGCAAACACACACTGTCAAGAGAAACCATAAGTAAGCATAGAGGTGCGCAGATACAGTCCCTAGAGGTTGCAGCAGTTGTGTGGACTAGGCGCTGACAACAGAGGAACGATATTCAGTCAGAAACTCGAGCTTAAAAACAGAAGGCAACAGTACGGCGATGCAACGCTACAGAGAGCAATTTTTGGGAATTTTTTTTTTTTCAACAAAGCGTGGGGTGGCTTGTAAGCAGATCAGTCCTGTACGAAAAAGAAAAAAAAAAGAACAGAATGGATGTTAGGCAATTCTACTCGGTAGGAGTGAGCTATCAGTGTCAAACAGATCTGGGGCTCCTGTACGCAATCGTATGTTAATCCCAAAAAAAAAAAAAAAAAAAAAAAAAAAAAAAAAACAAAAAAAAAAAAAAAAACCAAATAAAAGCAAAAAAAAAAAAAAAAAAAAAAACCACCACAAGTGGAGAGAGAAGATATACTGAGCAAGATCCCATGAAGGTCCACCAGGGTATCACTAAGTGTAGGGAAACGTGGCCAAATATGTCTGTGTGGTGGCAGGAATAGGCAAGAATAGCACAAAAGGTTTCTACCTTGCGTCAGTCTTTGGCCAGACAAAACATCCTACACAAGCAGAAGGAACCATTAATCACTACTCCATTGGCGCAGCTGGACGGCCTGGCAAAAAGGTTGGGATGGACTTGTGTGAGTTGGAAGGAAAGAGATATTTGGTTGTTCATTCGACTATTACTCTAGTATTTGAAGTGAAGTAGCTTTACCAGAAATGCACGTCGAACAAGTCATTGGTAAGATTTCAAGGACTTATTCGCAGATGGGGCAATCCAGAGGAAGTCCTGCTCTGATACGGGGCTCAGTTCACATGCGGCCGGAGTCCCGGCTGTTCCAGAGTGAAAATACGATTTCATCTCACAGCAACATCTAACGCCCACACTTCCCATAAGGCTAATGGTGAGGCGAGCCAGGGAGTGCAAATAGCGAAAGCGAATCGCTCTGGGCAAGAGGATGTGTTGTGCTGCATTAATGAGGCTAATAGAGCTACACCAATTGCAGCCACGGGTGTTAAAGCCTGCACAGCTGATGATGGACGGCAGATACGTACGGGCAAAATTACCAACGGCCGTACTGAAAATTTAGATCCTAAATGGCCAGATCTCAAGATGTCAAGATTGACAGATGACCGAGCTACGACGAGCTGACCGTCGTTCTAGCCAGACGTCATTCGTGAAATCTCTATCAAGAGCGTTGGACCTGAGAGCATGGTACGGTAAAAGTTTGGACAGGGAAAAGGGATGGAAAAAACACCGGGAGTGGTTGTGAGTCAAGGCGACTACCCACGATCAATACATAGTGACTACAGATAGTTCGGCAACAATGCGGGCCAAAATCGAAGACATTCTGAAGTGAGCCTTGTGATGATGTGGCAGGTTCTGTAGATATCCCGGATACACGGCAATGTTAGAGACAGTGCCAATCTTTCTGTGAACGAACTGAGACTCCAGAAAGATAACGGCAATCACTAGATAGATGTGGAATCACATTCACCCCGTCGCAGGCGAACAAGCGTCGGAGTAGTGCGCAAGCCGTTGAATTTTTGGGATGATTTATGATAAATGATATTGGTAGGCGAGTAGTGTGGTTAAAAGTAACGGCGTGACGCGTGCATCTTTGTGGAAATTTAATAGTGTTAATGCATAGTGAAGTATTGCGTGAGCCAGGGAGAAAGGAACGGTGTGAAGATGATATATTATTCGATTCTCAGATGTGTTTTTTAAAAATGTTCTAGCATTCAGTTGAGCACAGACAAATCTCAAAAGGGAGCGAGATGTCACGATACTATTCAGTACTATAGATAAATTATCAAGAGTAGATAAATAACAAGAAGTGAGACAACTGATTCCGGAGCATTTTTACCAATTTTTCTCCTACAAAATTTACGCACCAATAAAGAAGCAAGTGTATGTACGTTCCGTGCAGGCTTATTATGACCCATAATCAACTCCACCTTCATTGGTACTGATATTCGTTTTAGGCTATATATTTGCTAAGCCGTATTGCTGTAATCGTAATCTTGCACAAGCAAAGCTGAATGTTCGATAAATTTAGCCGCTAAAATGGGCGAAAGTTGTTTAAGCGAGCTGTTTTAGTACATATATTAGAAAGGGCTATAGGGCGCCCAAGTATTAGCAACGTACGGTTTCGCAATCAATCGTGCCCCGATAGGGGTTTAATTGTACTTGATTACCTGCGCGTGCGTACATGTGATACTACTGGCAACTACTACAAGAAATATTGTTATTATTGTATTATAGCTTTTATGTAAGATAGTAATGTGAATTTCTTGTGTTGGGCGATCACAAATAACTGAGCGCGTCTCGCAGGTTCTTCACGAGATCAAAATTCGAATTAGATTGTCTCTCAACGCCTAATCGGGGCACGAATAATTTGCAAACCAGTCCGTGGCTAAATAATTACGCCCGCGATAGCTTCTAAATAATGGCTAAACAGGTCACAACAACAGCAGGTAAATACGTGCGAATTCAGCTGCGTGCAAGATTACGATTTAGGCAGCAATACGCTAGAAATATATGTACGAAATATCAAGTACCATGAAAGTGAGTGATTAGTGGTCATAATAAGCTGAGGAACGTATAACACTGCTTATTTTAATTGTGGTAAATTTTGATGAGAAAAATCGGTTAAAAATGCGGAATCGGTTGTCTCACTCTTGTTATTTATGCTACTGCTTGGTAATATAGTGTTAAGCACGGAAAGTCCTAGAATCAAACTGAAACGCGCTGTGATTACTGAAATGTGTCTGTGTGGTGAGCATGTTGTCTTATTTTGCGGCTTGTTAAATAAATGTGTTCTGTTCAGTAAAGTATAGTCGTGTATCCTGAACGGCGACAGTCGTCACATCAAAGAACGCGATGCAACGTGACGCTTCTCGCATCAGCAGACGGCGCACTAAGGCGCAGGGCAGATGCCTGGTGCTGGTTTCCAAGGGCTGATTATGGCCAGTCATCGGCAAGCTGGAGGTCATCTACAGTGTTTCATGGCAGCTAATATCTAGTAGGGCATTTTGTAACGAATAGTTAAAATGTAGCAGTTTATCGTGTACACACACGCGTTTTACGCCGTGAAATCAAAAAGTTTTTACGTGGCTGCCGCCGCAAGTGCAACGTACTTGATAATTTTATGGGATTGGTGAATTTTCAATATTGGTTCATACATCCTGGCAGTAAATTCAAGTAAGCAAAAGGTTGTTTAGTGAAAAACATTGGCAAGGTCAAACTCTAATTCTGGCTGCAATCATATCCTTTCTCAGACATGAATTGGTCAGACAGACTGTTTTATTAGGTGTCAGGGTGTGACCCATGTACATATAAGGCTTCCATTTTTTTTTGTTTTGTTGCATCTCATTTAAAAACAGATTGCCTTCCATTTAGTGTGTTCAGACCAACTTTTGCAGGACTTAGTATAATGCAAACACTACATGCAGAGAATTCACCTAATGCGTTTAAGTATGAATAACCATGTCGCTAGAATCTTTTGCTTTAGGTTGGTTAAGTTTGACGGCAGTTTATGTATTTTTTCACGTTCATTTCAAATGCGACTGTGAGCACTTCAGTGCAAAGCTTTTTTTTAGAGGCGTTTCACTAAATAGATCGGGATAAATATAAATAAAAGACACCATGTCAGCATACATAATACTGATTACTTCAGCATAAAAATTATTGAGTTTGATTCTGATATCTAGGCTCAAAAAACAAATAAATGAACAGCTAAACGTGCACCTGCTATCTTGAGATCTGGCCATAAATGGAAATTTTCAAATCTCCCCAAAAGAAAGTACACGTAGTTAGCGGGCGACACGGATATTTATAGACTGCAATGGTGGGCTTATCTCGAAATGTATCTACTTAATATACCCTGAAACGCAACGCGCCCACTGCGCTGGGCGGAGGGCGGCGGTGTTTTGCTAATGTTACTAGGCCTCCCAAAATAATTTGCCGCATATGCGTGGGCCAGGTGCTATAATTTCGGCGCCTGTATATTGTTAGCTGACACGTACTAGCTCAGTAGGCCTTAGTCTGCTAGAACTAATAGTATATGCCAACAGCACTTGAAGCGTTTCAATAAAATATATGCTAAATAAATACGAAATCTATTTACTACGGAAATTCTTAAGGCCTAGACAATTCGAATATCTATAAAGCTGTCTAATTATTACAATTATTTGATGCTAGTATCTAAAACGTAAATAACCAAAGCCATTCGTATGTTTTTTAATGTCGCCTCTGGATATTAAAAAACACGTCTTTATGTTGAGTCTTGAATGTTGAAAATCAAATCTTCCGCCAAACCGGCCACCTGGCGGAAAAAACCTGGCCTTGACGTGAGAGGCAGGTTCTTCCGCGTTGCGTCGCACACAAAGCCTCATGC
>NW_014577299.1:356674-358713 GCF_000485595.1 Priapulus caudatus | reverse complement strand
TGTGTATATATATATATATATATATATATGTGTGTGTATATATATATATATATCCGAAAAACGGTAATGGTCGTACTGTATACGTAACGTATATATACACTCGCACACACACGGTGCTCCATCAGTCATCCCACTTAAGCTCGCCGGTCGTTCTATCTGTGATCATATGGCGGTACTCTTAGTCAGTGACTTGATGCTACAGGGGAGGGGTGATCAACTGAGCCTAGCCGCGCGGAACGCTTCAACCTGCATACGCTGCTACCGCCAGCGGCAACAACGCATCTACGAGGGCCGACTCACTCGTGTGACTAGTCAAGAGGCTAACTTGTGCTGGGCGTGGAACCCGGAAAGGTGGGATCGGAGACTAGCATATGGAATGTACACGCCGCTATTTGATTGCAGAGAACAGCGTATAGTTGCATGCACTGGTCATTTGCTGGCTGTCTGTGCGAGTGTTAAGGTGCCATCATAAACTCACCCCCATACACATGCTGGCGTATAAGCGACACACTGATGTGACACACCGAGTCAAGTGAAGCGAAGAGAGAGAGAGGGATACACACGTACCACACCTGATGGCTGTGTTCGGACAGCCTGGATGTATACGATGTAAGCAGCAGGATTGTGTGTGTGTGTGTGTGTGTGTGTGTGTGTGTGTGTGTGTGTGTGTGTGTGTGTGTGTGTGTGTGTGTGTGTGTGTGTCGTGTGTGTGTGTGTNCGTGTGTGCGTGTGTGCGTGTGTGCGCGCGTGTGTGTGTGTACGTATATAGTCTATATACTGATAAAACCAGGTGTGAGTTAATACGCAAATTAGAATGACGTCAGTGGCGGTATAGCTCAAACAATAACGTTATGATAGGATCGGTCATGACACACGCATAACGTCACCAACAGCGGGAGCGGTAATACAGTCGTCTTGCGTATAAACGGTGAAGTTAGCGAAGAACGCGGCCGGCGCGTTTGTGACTGAAAACCTGCCGGTTGATGTGAGATGACAACTAACCTGGCGATACGGCCCGTCATCAGAGGCTGGCGTTTTCATTCCGTCGCGTTTTTCTCTCTAGTCCATTATTATTTAATAAACGTCACAGACACGTGACGGCTCGATGTTCGTGTCCGTCGAAATGCGGCGAGGCGGAAAATAATGTCGGCAGCAATAGCTCTTTCAATCTATCCGCTCACCGAATCGTTGGCTGAATATCGTATGACATCTAGTTTTTCTTCGCGTGACAAAGACTCGGCCGAATTATGTACGAAATCGAGTTTTTTTTCTGTGGCGACAAATAATCAGCCGAATGTCGCGCGAAATTGAGTTTTTCTTTTGTCGTACGACGAATAACTGACTGAATACCACATGACATATAGTTTTCCCATAGAAATCTCTGTTTTTCCCCAGCCGCAGGGACTGTCTGATGTGATTAATACGAATTGTTGCTCGGATGGGACGTTTCCCGCGTACAAAATTATTAAAAAAGATTCTATATGACCGTAAGTTCACTTAGCGGGAGGTTTTCATAAAAAGGCACAAATACAAAATGGTGGAATTAGATAGATGGGGTTGAGGGATTATGAAGCAGTCAGCAACATGCTCACATTAGCTTAGTTAGCTAGTACACCCCCCCCCTCACCAAAAATTAGAAAGAGTGTAAGCAAAAAATTAAGCGATGATGGAGAAACATAGCAATGAAGTTATTGATCAATCAAGTAAATGACAACCGACCAACCACGAAAAGTATCAGCCCCGCGGTGCTACTGCTACTACTGTTACTGCTACTGCTACTGCTACTGCTACTGCTACTGCTACTGCTACTGCTCCTGCTACTGCTACTGCTACTGCTACTGCTACTGCTACTACGACTGCTGCTGCTGCTGCTGCTACTGCTACTGCTACTGCTACTGCTACTGCTACTGCTGCTGCTGCTGCTGCTGCTGCGGCGGCGGCTACTGCTACTGCTACTGCTACTGCTGCTACTGCTACTGCTACTGCTACTGCTACTGCTACTACTGCTACTACTGTTACTGCTACTGCTGCTACTACTG
>NW_014577299.1:352646-356664 GCF_000485595.1 Priapulus caudatus | reverse complement strand
TATATATATATATATATATATATATATATATATATAATATATTTGTATATATATATATATATTGCTGTGAATCATCATCAGCTGTAACTGCGGACCGAGCGGACGCGTTCAAGCAGACGACTCTGGTATAATTATGAGAGCGAGGCTCACCTCACGCTGAGACGTCACGCACACGTCATCGGTCGCTGTTACATCGCGGCGCGGCGTCGAAGCCGACAGCGACGGATCGCGAAAGCGTGACGTAATTGATACGTAACTACCGGTTAAACTCGGCAATCTCTCTTTGCGTTGCAGTCGCTGTGGCGCCATCCTTCCATCAATTTCCAACGATCCAGTGTCGGAGTTATACACCCTCGCGCTACAGCCACCACTAACTAACGCAAGTCCTTGGTAAAGATACTCCGCATTCATCCAATATTGCAGAGTGCTTCTATACCATAATTAACACCAGCAGTAACTAAAGCAAGTCCCTCCGAAATGCTACTTATCACAATCGCGCACTAAAGCAAATCTTAGTAAAATAATCAGTAGGTGTAAACTATTGTCTCTACCCTACTTAACTCTAACGCTAACTAGAGCAAGTTTCGGTAAAAATAAGTTTAGATGTATCCAACATAGTCCGATATATCCATATATAATACTATATGTATCTAACGGTGCAGGCTGCATGTAGACCCCTGCGTAACAACAGCAAACCCTGCTACCCATCAAGTAAAACAAATATTTGTAAAAAAAAATTTCGGCAGCTACGATGGGGTGGCATGAGAGAGGTACGTGTGGGAGGAAACCACGAAGTTTTCCTTGGTCTACTTCACGCGTAGATGTTAGGGACGGAGGAAGGACGCTTTACGTCACTACATTGCGAATTACTGAACTCACCCTGACGTCAACAACGAATCGGATTGGTTAACCGCTATAGACGACGACACAAACGGATTACTCTGTGATGCCCACGCAGTTCGCTCGTACAAGTAACAGACAAGTAAGAAGATATTGCTATATATATATGTGCGTGTGTGTGTGTGTGCGCGTACATGTGTGTGTGTGAGTGTGAGTGTGAGTGTGTGTGTGTGTGTGTGTGTGTGTGTGTGTGTGTGTGTGTGTGTGTGTGTGTGTGTGTGTGTGTGTGTGTGTGTAGTGTGTGTGTGTGTGTGTGTGTCGGCGCGTCGTGTGTCGTGTACGTATCATAGTCTATATACTGATGAAAACCAGGTGTGAAGTTAATACGCAAATTAGAATGACGTCAGTGGCGGTATAGCTCAAACAATAACGTTATGATAGGATGCGGTCATGACACAGCAGTAACGTCACCAACAGCGGGAGCGGTAATACAAGTCGCTCCTTGGGCGTATAAACGCGTTGGAAGTTAGGCGAAAACGCGGCCCGGCGCGGTTTGTGACTGATAAACGGTGCAGCCGGCTGCCGGTTTGATGTGAAGGATGACAATAACCTGCGCGATAACGGCCCGTCATCAGAGGCTGGCGTTTCATTCCGTCGCGTGTTTTTCTCTCTAGTCGCATTATATTTAATAAACGTCAGCAGACACGTGACGGCTCGATGTTAGCGTGTCGCGTCGAAATCGGCGAGGCGGAAAAATAAATGTCGGCAGCAATAGCTCTTTCAATCTATCCGCTCCACCGAATCGTGGCTGAATATCGTATGACATTCTACGTTTTTCTTCGGCGTGACGAAAGAGCTCGGCCGCATTATGTAGGGAAAATCGAGTTTTTTTTCTGTGGCGACAATAATCAGCCGAATTGTCGCGCGAAAGTGAGTTTTCTTTTGTCGACGACGAAATACTGACCTGAATAGCCACATGAACAATATTTTCCACATAGAAATCTTCTGTTTTTCCCAGCCGCAGGGACTGTCTGACATGTGACTTCATCACGAATTGTTGCTCGATGGGGACGTTTCCCGCGTACAAAATTACTTAAAAAAGATTCCTTATATGAGTAAGTTCACTTAGGCGAGAGGTTTTCATAAAAGGCACAAATACACAATGGTGGAATTAGATAGAGGGGTTGAGGGATTATGAAGCAGTCAGCAACATGCTCACATTAGCTTAAGTTCCTAGTAGCACCCCCCCACCAAAACTTAGAAAAGAGTGTAAAGGCAAAAAATTAAGCGAATGATGGAGTAACATATAGGCAATGAAGTTATTTGATGCAATGCAAGTAAAAATGCACACCGACCAACGCACGAAAAAGTATCAGCCCCGCGGTGGCTACGTGCTTACTACTGTACTGCTACTGCTACTGCTACTGCTACTGCTACTGCTACTGCTATGCTCCGCTACTGCTACTGCTACTGCTACTGCTACTGCTACTAGCGACTGGCTGGCTGCGTGCTGCTGCTACTGCTACTGCTACTGCTAACTGGCTACTGCTACTGCTGCTGCTGCGTCTGCTGCTGCGGCGCGGCTACTGGCTACTGCTACTGCTACTGCTGGCAGCTGCTACTGGCTACTGCTACTGCTACTGCTACTGGCTACTACTGCTACTGACTGTTACTGCTACTGCTGCTAACTAACTACTGCTACTGCTGCCTGCTGCTTACTGGCTACTGCTACTGCTGCTTTCTACTACTATGCTAAGCTGCTACTGGCTACTGCTACTGGCTACTGCTTACTGCGTACCTGCTAGGCTCGGCTACTGCTCTGCTACTGCTAGCTGCTACTGCTTACTGCTACTGCTACTAGCTAACTGCTACTGCTACTGCTACTGTCTGACTGCTAGCTGCTACTGCTGACTGCTACTGCTACTGCTGCCACTGCTAGCTGCTACATGCTGCGCGCTGATGATGATTAGGTGGCTACTGCTACTGCTGCTGGCTAGCTGGCTGCGCCTACTGTGCTACTACTGGCTGCTATCTGCACGGCCTACAGCAGGCTACGCGTACTACTACTGCCTACCGCTGCTGCTAGCTGCTGGCTGGCTACTGCTAACGCTAGGCTACTATCTAACTGCTACTGCTACTGCTACTGCTACTGCTGACTGCTACTGCTACTAGCTACTGCTAAGCTGCTACTGCACTGCTACTGGCTACATGCTACTGCTCTTGCTATGCTACTGCTACTGCTGCGCTGCTGACTACACTACTATACTACTCTACTACTACTACTACTACGACTACTACACTACTACTACTACTATTTTTTTTGACTAGCTACTACTACTACTACTAACGACGACGACGAACGACGACGACGAACGACGACGACGACGACCAGCGACGACGACGACGACGACGAACGACGACTACTACTACTATACTACTACTACACTACTACTACCGATACACTACTACTTCTTCTACTATTTTACTACTAGCTAACTGACTACGCTACTTTAGCTACTACTAGTTCTGACTACTACTACTAGCTACTATAGCTACTATCTACTAACACTCGACGAACGATGCCGACGACGCGGGACGACGACGACGACGACGACGACGACGGACGACGAACGACGACGACGACGACGTACGACGACGACGGACGGACGACGACTACTACTACTAGCTGTGCTGCTGTTGCTGTCATCGTTATTGCTGTTGTTGTTGCTGTTGTTGTTGTGTTGTTGTTGTTGTCTGCTTGTTGTTGTTGTTGTTGTTGTTGCTGGGGCTGGCTGGCTATTGCTGCTTAAACATTCTGCTGCCTCCTCCCTCCTCCCTCCTTCTCTGGCCTCCTTAAGAAAAGGCGGCGCATTAAGTGTAGCGCGCTTGTATGTAGAGTGAGATCGGTATTAATTTTGGCCAGAGCAGCGCGTGAGAGGGTGGGGGGGAGAATCGTCGCGCGAATGAACACGGAAAAAAATAGAATGGCAGGCGTAACCCACTGTTTTCACCCGGTAAATATGCTACATCAAGCTAGATGATGAGGTGAGAGCGAGAGAGAAACAGACAGAGGAGAGGAGGAAGAAAACGAGAGAGAGAGGAGAGAGGAAGAGAGAGAGAGAGGGGGGGGGATAGAGGCGGAAGAGAGAGCGGGGGGAGGCGGGCAGAAAGAGAGTGG
>NW_014577299.1:346384-350924 GCF_000485595.1 Priapulus caudatus | reverse complement strand
GTGTGTGTGTGTGTGTGTGTGTGTGTGTGTGTGTGTGTGTGTGTGTGTGTGTGTGTGTGTGTGTGTGCGTGTGTGTGTGCGTGTGTGCGTGGTTTTGGCGGTAATGGCCTTCCATAGTATGTACACATATATTGGAGCACACGTGGAAGCGTGGAAGCAAAGCGAGCGAAATTGTGGACTACACGTCAAATAACGGAGACGACAGGAGAGGGCGTCACAAGGAATTTGAACTTGTGCGTGCGTATGTATGTGCATACATATGTGTGCGTGTGTTCGTGCGTGTCTGTGAGTGCGTGAATGTGCGAGTGCGTATGTGTTATGTATACCAGCGCGTATTTGTGTCTGTGGGATACACTGTAATGAGTGCAGTTGTCTGCCGTCAGTGATTTATTACGCCACCTTGCGGTCGTTAACGGAACAAAATTTGGTTCTTGCCAGCATGTATAGATCTGGAGCATGGGAAGCTTTCATTACATGTGATCTAGATCGCGACTAGAAGTATGTGTAGAAGTAGATTAAAGATGTTTATGAATAGTTCCCGTTGTGTTGTTGGTGCGAACCACTGTAGCCTATGGCCGATATATAAAAAATAAATCGGAGATGAACGAACTGACAAAGATCAGACTCGTCTTTTTACTGCATCGAAGCATTATTTGTATCTATTTATCGGCGGAAGAGCGGTTGCTAGTGTAATTGGCTATCGGTTAGCCGCCATTCAGAACGTTACAAAATTACGAAAATCGAGTATTTATCCGTTCGCATTCTGTAGCCGCGCGATCATTTTTATTCGCCCGGCAGTGACGCATCCTGCTATTATCTCGCTATGGTTACAATGAAATCGAACACAATGCTCGCAATTAGAACGAGATATTTGATAAACTAAATTGTGAAGCCAGACGTTGAACAATAACCACGGACGACTCGCTCAAAAATTTCCCCAGGGAAAGCCGAGGGGAGACGCAGGGAGGCGACGTAGTTTGAAATAAAGACTCGGTTAATCACTCCGCTTGCTTTAAGACCCGTTGTTATCGTTGGATACGTGATTCACAGAGGCCGGAACGCATGCGTTCTATACGGTAGAATTTACCGCTTTGTAGGAGAGCGACCCGGGTTGCTCTTCGTGTGTAAGCCGCGGCAAGATTTTGTTTGATTGGTAGTAAGTGTGACGCAGCGCATATTTTATCTCGCTTAGTTTAGTAACTCGTTTTGAATTGGTTGCACCAAGGATGGTGATTGAATGTTTGCGCGTGTTCAAGTTTTGGTAGAAAGTGCGCACCCGCTTGCGACCGTCTGTGTGCAGGGTTGTCTGTCTATCTGCGAGCTGCGTCCTACCCTCCAAATTTATCGAATTACATATTCACGGTAAAAACTGAATTTAAATTCTTCGTTATGTGCTCGGAGTTTTCTGTTTAACACCCAGCGACTCGGTGACAGCAAATCGTATAGCGACTGTTTCGGTCGGAGTTGCGGACCTTTAAACTTCTTACGAGCCGCGAAGTCAGTAACTTATCACTTGAGAACTGATTCTATTTGCGGGACGTGCGTGCGTGCGTGCGTGCGTGCGTGCGTGACAGCTACTAGCTCGACAAACCCGCAGCTGGCTGTGTTGGGTAACAGACGCCTAGAAAGTTCGATCACAGCCGACGTGAGCACGCTTAGGAACGCCTTCTGTGTGACAGGGTGTATATTATCTTTGGGTGCCAATTCCAAAATAATCTTTCTAAGACTTCGCGAAATAGAGCGATAGATTGTTCGTGCACCTATATATATATATATATATATACTACACGCCGCCCTAGTCTCCATCCAGAGTGCCGCCGCGAGTTCCCCTACGTTAATATCAAGAGTGAATAAAAACAAAATTGCTCTTACTCAGTACACTGCAGCATAAAAACAATTATTATTATATCCCGTTAGCGCAGGAATCCACTTTATTTACTACTAAAGTGATTTTATTTGCCGCAATGCATGGGTCTTTAGGTGATGCATGGCGCGATAGTAGTGTCGACACAAAAATGTCGGCGACGTCGATGACGACAACGACGTCGATGGCGACAGCGACGACGATAGCGACAGCGACGGCGATGGCGACAGCGACGGCGATGGCGACAGCGACGGCGACGGCGATGGCGACAGCGACGACGATGATGCTTGATGACTATAACGGACTAACGTATAAACCCTAAACCATATTAACTTAAACATGAACTCAAGACCAAAGAAAGGCGGCAGCGCGCCAATGTTACGTGTGTTGACGGCGAAAACAGGAAGAGAAAAGCGGGGAAGAAAGAGAAAGAAAGGGAATGAAAGTCTTCGAGACGAATTCTTGTCACACGAAATTCTCCGTAATATCGATAATAAACCACCTTTGCGCTAACTGACGCACGCACGCACGTGCGCGCGCGAGAAATTCATTTGTACATTTATTAATACGTCATCAATGCGGCTGTATTGAAGTCTTTTTGTCGGTTTTACTTTGAAGTCGAGCTGTAATTACATGTGCTTTCTGTGCGTTCCTTTGCGAGCAAGCTCATCTGCGCATGCGCGTGAGTCGTGACAAGTAATAATTATCGCAAGCGACGTCAACATGGCAAGATGCGGCGACGTCATGCGTGAAACACGCTTTTTAATTTCTTAAATCACGTTTTAATTATCGTCAACAATCTCATTCTTTCCCATAGGCCTATATATATATATATATATATAATCCGGAATTTATGTCTCCCTCACACACATACGCGCCACACGCACACGTGCACAGTCGTGCGCGCACACACGCACGCAATAGGACACACACACACGCACACGCACACGCACACGCACACGCACACGCACACGCACACGCACACGCACACGCACACGCACACGCACACGCACACACACACACACACGCACACACACGCACACACGCACACACGCACACAGCTAGCCTATAGCTCCTGTAATTACTCGGCCCTGCCGGTTATCGCTTCCCCTGAGCAGCAATAACACGCTAATCCTCACATTACGGGTTTAGCAAAGGCGATATTAGAATGCCGCGCGCGCGATCATAATAGCAGAATTAACGCCGCGTTTTCACATAATTACTTTCCTTCCGCCCGTCAGCCGCAGGAGCTCTGTGATCGACTCGTGACGTCATCACACCCCGAGCTGGCAATGCGCATCCTTACAAAACGCTGTATTCTACATTCATTTGAGAATACATTCATTTTTTCATGTATGAGTCTCTAATTCAACATAATTTTTGTGTATGCGTCTCTAATCGTGATGCAATCATTGTGTTACAGGATTCATACTTCGCTAAAATAGACGGATTTAGTGTAACATTTTATTGTACAGTAATTTGTATGTGTGGATATCTGCGATTGTATCATAATAGCTGTATGACAGAACACTGGGGAGTGATACGACTAGAGCTGTCGTGATGTCATGCACAGTCGGCAGAACTGATTCATTCGATAGCGGAAACCCACGTGATGAAGGCTAACAGTAGCGGCGCCAAGCGGTGACTGGAGCTGCAACATCCCCAGAATCTCGATCAGCCCGAGTCCCACCTATAAAAGTCATGCAAAACAATAAGTAAAAATAGGGTTCTTTCTCTGCAAACGTAGCTTCGAGAAAACTTCCGCTATTCCCCTCTTCCAAGCAGATCGTCACCCTCAAGCCCGTCCAATATAGATATTCTGGAGGTGACGCTGGGGTCAGTGCAATAATGTTCAAGGGAAAGGTGATATGGATGCAATCCTTGAATGACTGTTAAAGAATCTACCCCGCTTCCGGCAGAGCGAAATACACGATGTGATGCAAAACGAGCTGCGACGAAAAACACGGTACAGCAGACAAGGCGATGCGATGAAAAATACGTTGTGGCGGAACGTATTTTCCTCTGATTGCTGATTTAGTCGGTGACAAATAGACACAGAGTAAGAAAGACTTCTTACAAGACAAGAATACATCTTTGAGAGATAAAGATAGACAGCGAGAGAAATAGCTAGAAAGAAAGAGAGAGAAAGAGAAGAAGAGAATGGGAACAAAAGGAAAACAAAGAGAGAGAGAGAGAGAGAGAGAGAGAGAGCGAGAAAACGTGCAGGAGAAGTTTCCCGGAAGCGAAATTTTCTCGCCGTGATCGGCTTTAAACGACCGCCTAATGATTGAGGTTTTAACCGACGCATTTCGATTTTTTCTAGAAGATGAAAAGAAGAGAAGAGAAGGCTGATTTTGCGGCAAAGAAACGCTTCACAAAAGGACACATGTTTTACGGCTTTAACCGCAAGCTGGTGCCAGTGCGGGTTTTCTGTGAAAGGATATAAGACATACAGTCAACACATACATCGACCTTCTTTCATCTTATATATATATATATATATGTATATATATATATATACTACACGGCACACGCCGCCCTATATACTAGTCTCCATCCAGAGCGCCGACGTTAATATCAGGAGTGAATAAAAACAAAATTGCTCTTACTCAGTACACTGCAGCATAAAAACAATTATTATTATATCCCGTTAGCGCAGGAATCCACTTTATTTAC
>NW_014577299.1:329503-342003 GCF_000485595.1 Priapulus caudatus | reverse complement strand
AGCATTGCGCGAACTCGAGCCCTGCAGCATTATTGCCTGCCTCATGCACTCGCATCAGAGATCTCTTCTTGGGGCATCCTGCCGGCTCTAGCGTTCGCCGCCGCCTCACCACGCAATTTCGGCGCCATTCCGCAGCATCCCCGGCTCTCAGCCGTCATGCAGAGAGGCTAAATGTCAGAGAGCGCCCAGCGCTCTCGCCAGCGTCATCTCTCATGCATCCCTAATCCAGGCCGGCGATTTATGTACAGCGATCCGCGATATGCGTTTAACTAGCGCGTGCGGCGGCGGTGGAACGTCATCGGCCAGCAATGCGCCATGTGTATATACCGGGGCAGGGTCGGGTCGCCTCGTGCAGGCAGCATTAGTGGAAGGTCGCCAGCATGAACGCAAATGGTTTATGGAATGGCTGCTTTTCGCTTCCGAGGCTAAACATCGCCTCACATACAGACGCCATCTGACACATCGCCTCCCACACAGACGCCTTCTGTCGCTTACATCGCCTCACATACAGACGCCCTCTGACTCTTACATCGCCTCACCACACAGACGCCTTCTGACTCTTACATCGCCTCACATACAGACGCCCTCTGACTTTTTACACGGCACTGCCGCACACAAGAACGCCCTCTGATCTTTACATCGGCGCTCACACTTACAGACGGCGCTCTGACTCTTACATCGCCTCCCACACAGACGCCCTCTGACTCTTACATCGCCTCACATACAGACGCCCTCTGACTCTTACATCGCCTCCCACACTGACGCCCTGCTGTCTCTTACATGCGCCTCGCACCGGCAGCGGCTTTCAGTTTCACGCGTTCGAAATAGGCTGTGGATTCGGCTAGTAGTAATTTCCAAATATCGTCTCTGGCGCGTTGTCAGAAACATTGCGTAACAGTTATGAGGGAGGATTAATTTTAAGACTAATGTTAATGTTAAGAGAAGAACGTTAATAGGGCGTTGACAGAAAGCGCTATCGTACTAAACTAACCTTAAGTGACAAAACTTACGATAACCAGGAACTTCATCAAAGGCTGCTGATTGGATGAGAATCGAATGCAGCAAAATTCAAATTGCATACACATTTATTGTAAGCATGCACAGTTAATTTCATGGCCATATTATGATGGCTAACCACATATAATAATATTTTGATGAAAAAGCGACACGGTCTTGAATTTATCCCCGGCACAACAGGACAAATTCTCACACCCTGTAACACGAGACGCGAGTATTTCAAAAGCGCAAGAGAACAAATGCATACGCCATTTGTAATATGCTTTGACACTTTTTTGTTTTGCTGCAGCGATCGGTAGATAATTAATGTTTTTGAGCTGTGTTTTTCAAGAAAAACACATGATATTACTCATTAATATAAAATGATAATATCACTATAATTGTAATATATTAGTCTAAATGTGTTATTTTCCATCTTAAATCATTTTAAGTTAAGGGAGGGGTCTAGAAATCTCTTAAGTTAAAAGAAAGTTACGGATTTTTAATCTTTTAACTTTACGCCAGTTCCTGGGCAACGCTTTTAAGAGAAAAGTTAATGTTAAGGTTAATGTTAAAGAGCTAATTGTTTCTGACACGGGCCGCCTGCCGTTTTCGATGCTTACCGGTATTAACGTGGCAAGCAAGATCAAGCTTTCGCAGTAAAGCTGAACAATGACTCATAACGCCTGCATATTTTCGTAACTTTTGCCAATATTGTGCCAATGTGTGCTTACGAATCTTTATAAACTTATAAACGGCGCCAAATACACCACAACAACACACACACACACAGCACACACACACCACACACACACACACACATTAGCAGCACACACACACACACACACACACCACACACACACACACACACAATACACACACACCCACAACACACACACACACACCACACAGACACACACAGCACACACACAACACCACATTGAAGTTATGACGCGCTGAACAACTGCATGCGAACCAAAGTTAGTGTAAGAAATCGACAGTGAAGTGAGACGACGACGTTGTGGTTTTTACCAATTCTTGGTTAATGCTGGAATTGTGCACAATTGTGTGTAATTAAAGTTTACGTTCATGCCCGCCTGGATTTAAAACAACCACCGCTCAGAATTAATTTCTGCTCAGCTACATGTGTTGACGTGAGCTATTGTAATATGGTGTCAGATTTGGCAGCCACACCACGCACGTCATCAATGTGGTGATTCGTCTGGTTAGAAATGGTCAGCAACCGGAAAACCATGGAAATTTGAGGGAATAGATCTTAGTGTTCAACAAACGCTATCGCGCAAGGTGGCGTTTTAGTTTCGCCAATATAGTAATATGGGCATTTAAGCGATTCAATGCGTAAATGAGGTTCGTCAGAACACGCATGTCATAAATTCCCGTAGCTATAAAATTGCCCGGCGAGGCCCTCTGAAGGCCACAGACGCTATTCGTGATTAAAATTGCACCCAGTACTGCAATCGTTTCCGTCCAACCGGTTGAGCGCAGGTTGGCTTGCACGGGTTGTCAGAGTTGTAAACGGTGCTTGAACAAGAGTGTCGGCGGAGGTTGCGTATGCAGCGTACGGGGCGCCATGGCAGGACAGGCATTTTGTACCTAATAAACTTGTACAAAAATGAGTTTTGTGAACAGCAAGAACTCAATTCTGAGCAATCCTGTCCGCAACAAAACCTCATTTTGTGAACACAAAAGCTCAATTCTGTCAACGCGGGTTCCTCACAAAACTGCAATTTTGTAAACAGCCAAACTCAATTCTGTCGAATAACCGGTTTCCACGAAAACTTGCATTTTGTAAACACAAAAACTCAATCTCTGTCGAAGCGCAGTTTCCTACAAAACGTGCGATTTTGTTGCCGCAAATATGGCAACACCGCGATCGTAACGAAGGGCGCTACGGCATTGTCAGAAGAAACCAACTGTAGCTCTTCTTACATGCGTGCGTGCGCATACTTTGGCAAGCAAATCAAGTTTTGTAGAACGGCGGTTCGACAGAATTGAGTTTTGTGTTTACAAAATTGAGTTTTGTGGAACCGGTTTCGACAGACATTGAGTTTTGTGTTTACAAAATTGAAGTTTGTGGAACGGTTCGACAGAATTGAGTTTTGTGGAACAGGATTGACAGCATTGAGTTTTGTTGTTGCACAAAATTGAGTTTTGTGGAACCGATTGACAGAATTGAGTTTTGTGTTTACAAAATTGAGTTTTGTGGTACAGGATTGGACAGAATTGAGTTTGTGTGTTCACAAAATTGAGTTTTGTGAGAAGAATTGAGTTTGTTCAGACAATTGAGGCCCTGTCCTGCATGGGCGCCCCGTAGTAGCGAGGACCGGGGGCCCATGAAGGTGGGTTTGAAAAGATGTTTAGCGGTGATGTTGGATCGTTTTACGCGGAAGAATTTTATAATTATCCATTAACAACACGTTTTGATGTGCAAGATTGAAGGGTGATAGGTTAAAACTAATGACATCGTGTCCCGATGTCCTTATTCAACGCGGCGTCTTTTCTAAGGTTATTAAGCGACGCCGATTTAAGGGAAGTATCTTTTTAATCTTCTTAGATCGATCAGATTGATTATAGCCACGGCGTGTAAAACATTCCAATCATATTTGAAGCTTTTGTGTTGAACATCAGTTTTTGAGCTGCATAATCTTTTTAGACGTAACAATTGAGAATGTGGGAGGCTATTTTAGTGTGGCGAGGGTGAGGAAGAAGAATACATTTAGATAAGAATTAAAGTGTCATTGTTGGAAACAGCCGAGGTTATTAAGTTTAAAGCTAGAATATAATAACAACCATGTCCAGAAAAGGAGACTAATGCAAGAGGATGTAGAGTATGTATACATTTAAACACGGGGTGAAACGATGTGACATGGTCGATAAAATTTTGCAATTCAGAGAAGTTTCATAGCAATGCACGGGCTCCAAAAACATGCAATCGATATACCGAAGATAAAGGCTCGTTTGGGTCCAGTGAAGGACGCCGAACATTTCGATTCAATGTAGCGGGCCGACAAATAGACACGCATAGCTGGGCCCATACATTGTAGCCCATAGCGACGCCATTACATGAGCAATAAAAAATTTATTGAAAGAAGAAGACATGTTTTGGTTAAAACTTAATCAGGGTAGCCATGTATTCGGAAAATTATCAGACCGCCTTGTCTAAAAAATACGTAAAGCGATTAAACCCTGAGTATTAGGTACAGCAGTGTAATAAAGATTTTATGTCCAGTGGTGAATATGAAATTTATTTTGTATGCATTGTTAAAACGAAATTCCTGCAATATGCCTAGAGCATAAGGCGTATCTTTGACGGTATGTTGTTAGCGATGTACCTATAGGTGACAGCAAGACTTCTAAGAAAGCGAGATCCGTTCAGTAGGGAAAGCTGCAGTTCGAAAAAACTATAGGACGTCCTTGGTGTATCAGGGCTTTGTATTTTTGGAAGGCATGGTAAAATGCTGGCCGCTTTAGGGTTTCAAACAAAGAAGATTAACATGCTTTTGGAAGATCGTTTANTTCACAAGACATTCACAAGACATTTACAAGACATTCACGTGACATTCGCCTGACATTCACGTGACATTCACAAGACATTCACAAAACATTTACAAGACATTCGCCTGACATTCGCCTGACATTCACGTGACATTCACAAGACATTCACAAGATATTCACGGGACATTCGCCTGACATTCGCCTGACATTCATATGTGTGTGTGTGTGTGTATGTGTGTGCGCGCGTGGGTGCGTTCGTTCGTGCGTGCGTGCGTGCGCGTGTGTATATGTGTGCGCGCGTGTGTGTTTGTTTAAACACGTAAATATGGATGCGTATGTGTGTTTTAATAATCGAGTCGACGTTGATATGCTATATGAAGTAGATGAATGCTTCTTTCATAAAGCTGCGACGTGGACTCATGTGCAAACATGCCGTGTGTATTTATTCACGTTGCTATCAGCCATGCATCAATGCGTATAACGCGCCCCGACGATCTATGGGAAATATTTGTTTAGCTGCACTTTTTAGTTGATTTTTCACTTTTGCAGGTTATGCGCGTTAAACGAGTGATAATGTCACGTAAAAGGTCACGGTGATCCAGCGTAAAGGTCACTCAAATTCCACGGTGATGCGGCCTAAATATTACTTCATTGTAACGTCAACGGCGTGCGAATATCACCCGTATATCACATGAGCGATATGCAATGTCAGGCAAATGTCACGTGAATATCTTGTGAATGTCTTGTGAATCTCTTGTGAATGTCACGTGAATGTCAGGCGAATGTCACGTGAATGTCTTGTAAATGTCTTGTGAATGTCTTGTGAATGTCACGTGAATGTCAGGCGAATGTCACGTGAATATCTTGTGAATGTCTTGTGAATGTCACGTTATATATATATATATATCAACGCGAATGTCAGGCGAATGTCACGTGAATGTCGCGTGAATGTCATGCTAATGTAGCGCGAATTTCCAGTCGGTTAGTCTTTTGTCAGAGTGGAGCTAATTGTTCCTATATGTACCGCGTTATAGGTTTAGTAAAGAAATCCGTCATTAGATGTCGACTGATTTCTTACCTTGTTGGGTAGGGCATACAATCACGCATTATATGTACACATGAGAAGCTATGCTCCAGTTATACAGTTAGGTAGGTGTCGTAACATATGGATAGCTAGCAGTGTATGATCTTATTGAGGCGTATTTATGTTGCTCTAGACGTGTCCCGTAGAATGCTAGTGAGTGGCAGGAGCTTAGTTATTAATCCTGCTGTTGACAACGGGGTATTATTGCCGAGTGCCGATTTCCGGATGTTGGAGAGGAAGTAAGTTTACTTAGGCTGACGTTCATCATTACCAGATATCTCGCGCACGCATGCACGCGCGCACGTACATACACAAAAGCAGGCCCGCATGCACGCATGCACGCATGCACGCGCGCACGTACACACACAAAAGCAGGCCCGCATGCACGCATGCACGCATGCACGCGCGCACGTACACACACAAAAGCAGGCCCGCATGCACGCATGCACGCGCGCACGTACACACACAAAAGCAGGCCCGCATGCACGCATGCACGCGCGCACGTACACACACAAAAGCAGGCCCGCATGCACGCATGCACGCACATATACACACACGCACACACATANACACACACACACACACACACGCGCGCGCACACACACACACACGCGCACACACACAAACAACCAAACAAACAATCACGCACACACACACGAGCGCGCACGCGCACAAGCCGCGCGCGCGCGCAGACACACACACACACACACACGCGCGCGCACACACACACACACGCGCACACACACAAACAACCAAACAAACAATCACGCACACACACACGAGCGCGCACGCACGCAAGCCGCGCGCGCGCGCAGACACACACACACACACACACACGCGCGCCAAACTAAACTTGACAGTGCCTTCGGAGAAAGCCGCTGCATGCCAGCCTCTACTTGCCATTATAACGGCCATCGTAAACACGCTTAATTACGGTTTTAATTAATGCTAATTTGAATTTTAAATTTACGCTGAGCGAGGCCCTTAACCGTGTTCGACATTTCGACGTGTGCTTACTTTACTCTCTCGTTCTCTATCCCTTACCCCTTCTCTCTCGCGCTCTCTCTGTGCGTGAGTGTGTTGTGTGCGTGCATGTGCGCGTGTGTGTAATCAATACGCGTGTAAAAATAATTAGCGAATTTGTGAATATTATGATGACAAAGACAAAGACAAAGACAAAGACGACGACGAAAGCGGCGATGATGTTAATGATGATGATGACGCCGCCGCCGACGACGACGACGACGATGACGATGACTAGGATCATAAAGCTTGGTCAGGAAACCGTGCGGTAGCAGATCTAGAGAGAGCATGTCTGCGTGCATGAGCCATCCAGGCACCTACACCTAGAAAAACGCGCGGCTATACGATACACGACGAAGCGAAGCGTATATAAATTTGGCGGGGAATCGTAAGATATTCAGACCGCACAAAGATCGAACATTAATGAAAGCGACGCCGGCGGCAAATATGTGAAATGCAGCAGGCGCTCGCGTTCTCTATGCTGTCGAAAGGTCTCCCTGTACTTCATCTGCTCTTCTCGATGAACTGCATTTTCAGGACCCCCGCTTTCGGAGTTTTCCTTCCGATTAGTTTTGTAAAGATCTCCCGAGAATTCGGCTAAAGCAAGATAATGTTTCTAATATAGAAGGGCCCAAATTCCCTCGGCACGGTTAGGAGAAATGATTAGTGAAACTGGAACCATTTTCCATTCCCCCAAAATGTTCGTAAAAATTTCCAGAGCTATTGAATTACTTCTGGGAAAAAACGTAATTGTGAACATTTCAGCAAAAGTAACTCAGTAAATCAGAAACGACGAGAATATATAACAAAATAAGTCAACAGACAACTTCAGTATATGTAAGACCGGATACGTCAGGGTAGCATTTTCTCTTTTTCCACGTATAAACCGCTGACCAGAACAGCATTACTCCCTGTATGTGGAAAACAAGTTTGCCGTTACCCGCTGATTTTTAACAAAATATGTAGTCGAAACACCTATTACAAAGTAAAAGCGTGAGAGCGAAAAAACAGCAATCAGCAAAGAATATCCTAGAATGTGGTTGATCGAATTTTGGACCGTTTAATGGAATTCATCTTTCTAATAGCTTTCTAATGTTTTTAGTTTTTCGTCGTGGTGGCGCTGGGGAGGGGCTGCAGATGAAGTTGGTACTTTGCGTCTCACTTGGTTACAGCGCCACGAAAGATTTCCTCAGATCAACACGCCATATGTATGCATCGATTATAGATAGTGTGTGGCGGGAAGAAAGGGAGGGAGAGAATGAGAGGAGGAGAGAGAGGGAGAGAAAGAAGAAGGGAGAGGGAGACAGGAGATGGAAGAAAGAGACGGAGGAAGAAAGAAAGAGGGGAAGAGAGAACGAGCAAAAAAAGGAAAGAAAAATCGCGTTAAATTTTCGTTGCGGGATTTAGAAGTAGACCGCCTCGGAAAAAACTGCCGCGGAAACTAAAACAGCTTTTCTCGCACGACGCCCGGACCGATAGATATAGATAGCATAGTATAGTATAGCAGCATAGCATAGTAGTATATAGTAGTATAGTAGTAAATAGTAGTATAGTAGTATATCGTAGTATATAGCACAGTAGTAGTATAGTAGCATAGCATAGATAGTATATAGATGCAAATACGATGAAGGTAGGCACATCGCTCCGAGATACTGGTCGATGTTGGTGCCATCTGTCGAACATAATTTTAATTATTTACTGCTATTTTGAATAGTGTATCGCTGTTGACAACGAGAAGCAGGAAAGATATTAACGTGCGCGCTGATTGCCTAGAGCTGCTATGAGGTACATCAAGGTATTTTAATCAGGCAGAAAGCTATACCGTGAGAAAGAGAGAACGAGTGAACGAGAGAGAGAAATATACAGAGATATTGGAGAGATAGTGACAGAGGGCGATAGAGGGAGAGAGAAAGAGAGAAGAAAGAGAAAGTGCGAGAGCGATGACGAGATACTGGGGCGCATGAGAGAAACGTTATTGTTCTCGCTCACTCCCTATCGACGCTGGTCTCACATAACCGTGTTATTTATTGCGACGCTTTCTGCTTCCAACTCTCTACTGATAATTAGATAATTAGAAGTCTCTATAATCCTTAATATTTCCTGGCGACCCTAAGTAAATTTATGATTAAGTAGTAGGTTTGCCTATAATCACCACAGCTGACGTCGGTTTACCCGCCCCGCTCCGATCTCATGCTTCACCTCCTTTTCTCTCCGCCTCCGTCGAGTTTTTATCGCTCTCTTGTTCTCTTTCTCTTTGTGTGCGCCGTGCTTTTGTTTCCTTTCTTCATCGCTCATTCTCTCTCTCTCTCTCCCGCTTTTGTCTCGATCTTTTTTGCTCTCGTTTCTTTGCTATATTCCTTCAATTTTAATCGCTCGCTTTGTCTCTATTTTGCCCTCTGCCCCTTTCTCCCATTCCCTCTCTCTCTATCTCTCTCTCTCTCTCTCTCTCTCTCTCTCTCTCTCTCTCTTGTGCCTTTCTCTTTCTCTTCTTTCTTTCTCTCGCACTTCCTCTCTCTTTCTCCTCTTTCCTTCCTTCGCCCTCCCCCTTCTCTTCCTTCTTACTTCGCTTGCCCTTCCTCTTTCTCTCCCTTCTTTCCTTCCCTCGCCAGTCTTCTCTCTCTCTCCTCTCTTCCTGTTCCTCTTTTTGTCTCCCCTCTTTCTTTCGCTCCCGCTCTCTCTCTTTCCTCCCTCTCTCTTCCTTCCGCTCTCTTTTCCTCGCAGTCATTCTCATGAATAATTCAAGGCCGACGCGAAAATTGATTCGCTTTCAGGGCGCGTCCGAGTGTTTCCGAGTGTGCGCTCTCTCGCCTCGGCCCGCGTCGTGTACACATTAGCAACTAACAAGAGCGTTTCATCCATGGACGTGCCTGCCCACAGTCCCAGCTTATAAATCCCTCTGATTAGTAGTATACATCATAAATATCTTGATTATCGGCACGCGCATGCGCACTCTGGTGCTGTCACGTGCGCCGGAATTCATGATTTCTTACCAGGCGCGCATCAAAAATATGCAGAAGAGGAAATTTCGTCCCGAGTATAGATTGCTGAGGCAGGAAAACCGGACGACTAAATTACATGTTTCGCACGAGATGAAATCGCTGGCCGATGCGTGCTTAGAAGGAAAAGAGGCGTGATAAATATGTTACCATAATTTTACGATGGGCTGTTTCACACTGGTTAAATTGTTTACGCCGAGCGCGGACGGGGAAGGGTAGAAAGGGAAGATCGAGTTGGGATAATGGGCGAGTGAGCGAGAGAGAGAGAGAAAGAGAGAGAGAGAGAGAGACGAAGAAAGCGAGAACGCGAGAGAGCGAGAGAGAGAAAGAGAGACGAAGAAAGCAAGAACGCGAGAGAGCGAGAGAGAAAGAGAGAGAGAGAGAGAGAGAGAGAGAGAGAGAGAGAGAGAGAGAGAGAGAGAGAGAGAGAGAGGAAGAGGGCAATAGAGGTAAAACGATTAAATAAAAAAGAGAGCAAGAGAGCGGGGATAGGAGATGGGGAAAGTAGAGGGCGACAAAGGGAAAGAGGAGAAAAGAGGAATATATATATATATATATATATATATATCTTTTCGCCACGCCTTTCTTTTCTTTCACTCGCTCCCTCTATCTCTCTCTCACACGACAACACACACAACACACACACACAACACACACACACACATCTGCGCGCGAGCACACACACACACACGTACACGACACACAAACACACACACACACACATCACGCACACACACGCACACACACACACACACACAACACACACACACACACCGACACACACGCACACACACACACCGACACACACACACACACACACACACACACACACACACACACACACACACACACACCACACACACACACACACACACACACACACACCGACACACACGCCACACACACACACCGACACACACACACACACACACACACACACACACACACACACACAAACAGCTGCTAGAATAACTACATTCTCTCTATATTACTCACGGCGGCGTGGTGACCGTCCAGTAGCGAGTACTCATCCTCGATGATGTAGGCGAGGACAGCGCTGCCCGCCTCCCGCTCCCTGTACTGCACGAAGAATCCTCAGGCCAGCACCATTGCCTGCCAGAAGGGTCGCTGTTCAGCGTGCGACAGTTCGACGGCTGGAAGTCGCGCGACAGCATGTACGGCTTGACGACACGCAGCTGCAGATGACGAGTGCCGCACACGACGATGCACGCTCGTGCAATGAACCTACAGATGCAGAGCGCGCGCGGCGCTGTTGCTGCGGTTACACCAGCGCTGGAGCGACGCCCGCGTGCCCAGCGCATCTTACCCTCCTCGTCGTCTTCTATCGTCATGTCTAGCGCCTGTAGGAGCAGCGGCAGCAGCAGCGTCGTCAACAGCAGACAGCGGTCACAGCAGCAGCCGGTCACAGCAGCAGTGTCAGCAGCAGCAGCCAGCAGCAGCAGCAGCAGTAACAACAGCAGACAGCGGTCACAGAGTAGTAATAGCAGCAGTGTCAGCAGCCCGCCGCAGTAGTGGCGGCGGCGGCAAAGAGCTGGTATGTGCAATACGGTCCCGTGCGGAAGTAAGGAGCTGGAAGCTAAAGTGAGCGTTTTCGCCTTAACGCGTCCTTTTAACACCACACACACACGCGCGTGTTGCCTAGACACATTAACAGGACACTAGACAACGCGCAACGTCAGAGTCCACCATCAACAATCAGGATCAGCAGCAGCCGTAGAATCCATTTCATCGCTAGCAGCAGTAGTAGTTGGCAGCAGCTGCTAGGATGATCGCACTTTGCTAGCTGTGTCAATACACTAAGCCGTTAGGGCGTAGCGCGCCCATTACCATATATCGCCATCAAGCAAAAAATCGTAGCAGCCAGCAACAGCAGCAACAGCAGCAGCACTTTGGAGAAGCTGTTTCGTGCAGCATCAGCAGCCGTAGTAACAGCCAGTATCGTCATCGTCAGCAGTAGCAGTAGCAACAGCAGCATTTTGAGTGAGCTATTGCTAGTCCCGTCGCAGCATCAGCAGCAGTAGTAGCAGCAGCTGCTGCCACGACGCGTTCTTTATCGTATACCTTTACCAGTCGTGTTACCAACGTGATCAAACTGCCAACCCTGCGCATTGCTGGTCTACTACTGCCATCCTATCAAGCTGAGAAATCACCATTAGTAGCCAGCCAGTCTTTGGGGGACACCTATCACGTGATGACGACGTGACGTCAGATCACGTGATATAACCCGTGCGTCACGTAAAGACTTTTATCTGTTTCTGTGCCTCTTCTTCTCGCTCTTACAGTTTCCCAATGCAGATCGTTAAACAATAACTGTTTCACACACTCGTTGTCGTGGATGTCACACACGCCAACACATTATATCAGATGATCAACGTGAGCTATACGTTTAGGTTTCAGCATCACACGATTATGGCTGAGGGAATCCGGGGTGTATAGCTGCGACGCAGACACGCGCGTATCAAAACCACTGGAAATGCAACATTAGTCCGGAAAGAGAAGAATCCTGAAAGAGCTTCACTGAAAATGTCTGTGCTGGTTATCCGTGTGTGTTATAATAGCTGGGTGCGGTAACCATTAATTTATTCATCTACCCATCTATCTCCGCTGCTTATCTATATATTCAGCTATCTATCGCACACACTCGTTCTTCTCTTCTTTTTATCTTCTTCTCTTCTCTTCCTTTCTCTCTTCTCATTCTCTCTCTCGTTCTCTCTCTCGTTCTCTCTCTCGTTCTCTCTCTCATTCTCTCTCTCTCTCTCTCGTTCTCTCTCTCTCTCCCATTCTCTCTCTCGTTCTTCTCTCTCATTCTCTACTCTTCTCTCATTCTCTGTTGTTTTTCGCCTCTATACATCTATCCAGCTATC
>NW_014577299.1:319503-324503 GCF_000485595.1 Priapulus caudatus | reverse complement strand
TTCGCACCTCTCTAGCTATCTATATTCGCACATATCTATCTATCTATATAAGCACCTCTTTATCTATCAATATCCGTATCTTTCAATCTATCTATATTCGTATCTCTCTATCTATCTATATCCGTACCTCTCTATCTATCTATGTCCGTATCTTTCAATTTATATATATCCGTATCTCTCTATCTATCTATATCCGCACCTCTCTATCTATCTATATCCGTATCTCTATCTATCTATATCCGTATCTCTCTATCTATCTATATCCGCACCTCTCTATCTATCTATATCCGTATGTCTCTATCTATCTATATCTGTACCTCTCTATCTATCTATATCCGTTATCTTCTCGTTCTATCTATATCCGTAATCTCTCTATCTTTCTATATCCGTATGTCTCTATCTATCTATATCCGTACCTCTCTTTCTATCTATATCCGGACATCTCTATCTATCTATATCAGCACCTCTCTATCTATCTATATCCGTACCTCCTCTACTCTATCTATATCCGTACTCATACTATCTATTATATCCGCACCCTCTCTATCTATCTATATCCGCACTTCTCATCTATCTATTATCCGTACCTCTCTATCTATCTATATCCGCTATCTCTCTATCTATCTATATGCCAGCATTCTCTATCTTCTATATCCGTATGCTTCTAGCTATTATGATCGCATCTCCTCTATCTAATCATACCACTCTTATGCACTCTTATCTACTATATCGTTCTCTCTATCTATCTAATCCGCACTTACTCTATCTATCTATATTCCGGCACCTATCATCCTATCTATATCCGTTACCTCTCTATTCTATCTATATCTGCTTATACTCTATGCTTATCTAGTAATCCGCTATCTCTCTATCTATCTATATCCGTACCTCATCTATCTATTATATCCGCTACCTCTCTTTCTATCTATATTCGTATCTCTCATCTATCTTTATAGCCCGCACTTCTCTAATCTATATATTATACGCCACCTCTCTATCTATCTATATCCGCTACCGCTTTATCTATCTTAATTCTGCACCTCTTCTATATATATCCTCGCGCTTTCTATCATATCTATATACGCCCTTTCTTCTACATTCCGCCACCTCTGCTATCTATTTATAGTCCGCCACCTCATAACTCTCTATATCCGCACCTGTTACCTATGTAGTTGTATTCGCACCCTGTCGGTACCTGTGAAATTGCACGCTGTGTGGCCAGCCAGAGAGAGAGAAGAGAAGAGAGAGACGCTCGAGCATTCGGTCCAAGTGTTGAACACTGCACGCACCCGCACTACGCATCGTAACGCGATGCACGACGCTGCACACGAACGCCACGTGATTCTCCGCCGGAAATCTCGCAGGCTTTCGCTCGCAGCGCGACGCTCTCTACTCTCTCTCTCTCTCTCGCTTGCTCCCGCTGGCCTGGCTGCCAGGCGAATATGGGAGCCTTGCGTGCGCGATGAAGAAGATAAGAAGAAGAGCTCGCGCGCGCTGACGAATACAGACTGAGAGACCAAGAGAGCGGGAATGGTGAGAGGGAAGCACCCCACAAACACCACACGCCACGCACGCACGCACGCACGCACGCCACGCTACGCAACAGCCCATCAACAACAGCACACACACGACACACAACACACACACATACACGTGCCACACACCACAGCCCACGCCGCGCGCACACATACCCTCGCCCCACTGACGGATTCACGTAACCAGTTAAAAAGAGTAAGCAGAATATTACGAACGCGGCTGATAACCACATTACATCTCGCGGCTCACGATTAAGAGCTAATATTAGTGCCTAACGCGCCGACGCACTTACGTTGCCTAGCACAATGGCCGACCGACGGCTCATTCCTCGGCGGCATCACTCCGCCAGGCGTGCTACGGTCCAAGCGCGCACTATTTTCCACGATTTTCGCCGCTCGCTTAAGAGAGGAGGCGAACTGCGAGCGAGCAGCGCGATAGCTCATAGTAAGATCGCTTGAGATTTTTCTCTCCTCGGCAAATGCGTTGTAGTTCCTGAGTCGTGCGTTATGAATGCTCGCTCGCCACACTCGTCTGCTTGTCACGATTTACAGCTGTGGGCGAATATTATAGTGTATAGCAATTAAGCTGCCACACAAATGCTTATACACGTGTGTTAGAGAAAGAGAAAGAGAGAGAGAAGAGAGAATGCGGGCGAGACAGAATAAGGAAGGGAGGGGGAGAGGGAGCGAGAGAGAAAGTCAGCTTGATAGATCGAAAAGGAGATTAATTGACAAAAAATAGAGAAACGAAAATGGGGATGGACGAGAGTAAGCACAATATGAAAAAGAGGCATAAGAGAAAGCCCTGCGCGGTGAGGCATGGAGAGAGAGGAGGAGAGAGGTCTGTCGCGTGTAAAGGTGGTGTGTCGGGTTGTGGGTGTGGTGGCGCTGGTGGTACGTGGGCGGCGGTCTTTTCGCCCTCTCTTTCTTTTCCGCTGTCTCCGCCTCTCTCGCTCTTTCTTCTCTCTCTTTTTTCTCTCACTCTCTTCTCTACTCTCTCTCTCTCCACCCTCTTCTCCCCTCTCTCATCTCTCTCTCTCTCTCTCTCTTTTATTTGCTCTCTTTTGGTCCTCGCCTCTTTTCTACACGCCGTCGCGCGCTCTCTCTCTCTCTCTCTCACGCGCGCCGCCGCTTTCTCTAGCTCTCTCACACACACACACACACACACACACACACACACACACACACACACACACAAACAGCTGCTAGAATAACTACATTCTCTCTATATACTCACGGCGGCGTGGTGACCGTCCAGTAGCGAGTACTCATCCTCGATGATGTAGGCGAGACAGCGCTGCCCGCTCCCGTCCCTGTACTGCACGAGAATCCTCAGGCAGCACCATTGCTGCCAGAAGGTCGTGTTCAGCGTGCGACAGTTCGACGGCTGGAAGTCGCGCGACAGCATGTACGGCTTGACGACGAGGCAGCTGCAGATGACGAGTGCCGACACGACGATGCACGTCGTGATGAACGTACAGATGAGAGCGCGCGCGGCGCGGTTGCTGCGGTTACACCAGCGCTGGAGCGACGCCCGCGTGCAGCGCATCTTACCCTCCTCGTCGTCTTCTATCGTCATCGTCCTAGCGCCTGTAGGAGCAGCGGCAGCAGCAGCGTCGTCAACAGCAGCAGCGGTCACAGCAGCAGCGGTCACAGCAGCAGTGTCAGCAGCAGCAGCAGCAGCAGCAGCAGCAGCAGTAACAACAGCAGCAGCGGTCACAGCAGTAGTAATAGCAGCAGTGTCAGCAGCCGCAGCAGTAGTGGCGGCGGCGGCAAGAGCTGGTGCAATACGGTCCCGTGCGGAAGTAAGAGCTGGAAGCTAAAAGTGAGCGTTTTCGCCTTAACGGCTCCTTTTAACACCACACACACACGCGCGTGTTGCTAGACACATTAACAGACACTAGACAACGCGCAACGTCAGAGTCCACCATCAACAATCAGGATCAGCAGCAGCCGGTAGAATCCCTTTCATCGCTAGCAGCAGTAGTAGTTGGCAGCAGCTGCTAGGATGATCGCACTTTGCTAGCTGTGTCAATACACTAAGCCGTTAGGGCGTAGCGGCCCATTACCATATATCGCATCAAGCAAAAAATCGAGCAGCAGCAACAGCAGCAACAGCAGCAGCACTTTGGGAGAAGCTGTTTCGTGGCAGCATCAGCAGCCGTAGTAACAGCAGTATCGTCATCGTCAGCAGTAGCAGTAGCAACAGCAGCAGTTTGAGTGAGCTATGCTGTCCCGTCGCAGCATCAGCAGCAGTAGTAGCAGCAGCTGCTGCCACGACGCGTTCTTTATCGTATACCTTTTACCAGTCGTGTTACCAACGTATCAAACTGCAAACCCTGCCGCATTGCTGTCTACTACTGCCCATCCTATCAAGTGAGAAATCACCATTAGTAGCAGCAGCTTTTGGGGGACACCTATCACGTGATGACGACGTACGTCAGATCACGTGTATAACGGTGCGTCACGTAAAGACTTTTATCTGTTTCTGTGCTCTTCTTCTCGCTCTTACAGTTTTCCAATGCAGATCCGTTAAACAATAACTGTTTCACACATCGTTGTCGTGGATGTCACACACGCACACATTATATCAGATGATCAACGTGAGCTATACGTTAGGTTTCAGCATCACACGATATGGCTGAGGGAATCCGGGGTGTATAGCTGCGACGCAGACACGCGGTATCGAAACCACTGGAAATGCAACATAGTCCGGAAAAGAGAAGAATCCTGAAAGAGCTTCACTGAAAATGTTGTGCTGGTGTTATCCGTGTGTGTTATAATAGCTGGGTGCGGTAACCATTAATTTATTCATCTACCCATCTATCTCCGCTGTTATCTATATATTCAGCTATCTATCGCACACTCGTTCTCTTCTCTTCTTTTTTCTCTTCTCTTCTCTTCCTTTCTCTCTCTCATTCTCTCTCTCGTTCTCTCTCTCGTTCTCTCTCTCGTTCTCTCTCTCATTCTCTCTCTCTCTCTCTCTCTTTCTCTCTCTCTCTCCCATTCTCTCTCTCGTTCTCTCTCTCATTCTCTCACTCTCTCTCATTCTCTGTTGCTTTTTCGCTCTATACATCTATCCAGCTATCTATCTGTCTATCTATCTACCTATATATATCCATATATATATATATATATATATATATATATCTCCAGCTATCTATCTATCTATCTATATAATACATATATATATATCCATCCATCCAACCATCCATCCATTCATCTATCCGTCTATTTATCTATCTATCTATCTATCTATCTATCTATCTATCTATCTATCTATCTATACTTATATCTATCTATCTATCTTTATCTATCTATCTATCTCTATCTTATTCTATCTATCTACTCTATCTTATCTATCTATCTATCTACTCTATCTATCTATCGATCTATCTATCTATCTATTCTATCTATCTATTTATCTATCTAACTTGTTTATTATTCTATTCTTATTAATCATTT
>NW_014577299.1:309136-317777 GCF_000485595.1 Priapulus caudatus | reverse complement strand
GCGCACGGCACCACAACACTGCACACAACACACAAGCACACAACAACACACACATACACGTGCCCACACCACATGCCACGCGCGCGCACACATATACCTCGCCCACTGACGGATTCACTAACACGTTAAAAAGAGTAAGCAGAATATGTGGAATGCGGCGGCTGATAACACTATTACATCGTCGCCGGGCTACGTTAAGAGCTTAATAATTGTGCCTAACGCGCGACGACGTTACGTTGCCTAGCACAATGGCGACCGACGCTCATTCCTCGGCGGCCATCACTCCGCCTAGGCGCTGCTACGGTCCAGCGCGTCACGTATTTTCACGATTTTGCCGCTCGCTTTAGAGAGCAGGGAGCGAACCCGCGAGCGAGAGCGCATAGCTCATTAGAGATCGCTTGAGATTTTCTCTCCTCGGCAAATCGTTTATTCCTGAGTCGTCGTGTAATGAATGCTCCGCTCGCACACCGTCTGCTTGTCAGATTTTACAGCATGTGGGCGAATATTATAGTGTATAAGAATTAAGCTGCCACCAAATGCTTATTACCAACGTGTTTAGAAGAAAGAGGAAAAGAGTATGCAGAGAGAGAGGAAATCGCGCGCGAGACAGACAGGAGACAGCGCAGAAAGGAGGGGGAGGGGAGAGGCGAGCGGGACGGGAGAGGAGAGTCAGCTGAGTAGATCGAAAGGGAGATTAATTGACAAAAAATGAGAGAGAGGAGAGAAAGAAACGAAAATGGGGAATGTGAGAGAGTAAGCAAATTGAAAAGAGGCATAGAGAAGCCCTGCGCTGTGAGATGGGAGAGAGGAGAGGGAGAGAGGTCTGTCGTGTAAAGGTCGTGGTGGTCGGTGTGTGCGCGTGTGGAGTGGTGTGGTGTAGGTGGCGGCGGTCTTTCGCCCTCCTCTTTCTTTATTCCCTGTCTCCGCCGCTCTCGCTCTTTCTTCTCTCTTTTTTTTCTCTCACTCTCCTTCTCAGCTCTCTCTCTCTCCACCCTCTTCCTCCCTCTCCTCTCTCTCTCTCTCTCTCTCTCTCTCTTTACTCCCTCTTTCTGTGTCCCGCTCGTCTCTCTTTCTCTCTACACGCCGTCCAGCTCGGCGCTTTCTCTCTCTCTCTCGTGTCTGTCTCTCTCTCCTCTCTCTCTCTCTCTTACTCGCTGGATTGGCAATGTTGTTACCTTCCAATTTCTCGTGCTTTCTCGCAGCTGACCGCGATGTGTTCAATTTGTAAGTCTCTGCACGCGCCACGCAACCGGCAACAACATCCAGTTAGACGAGACAAATATAACACTCTCTCTCTTCTCTCTACGTCTCTCTCTCTCTCTCTCTCTTCTCTCTCTCTTTCTCTCTCTCTCTCCCTCTCTCTTCTCTCTCTCGCTCTTCGACTCGGCTCTCTCTCTCTCTCTTTCATCTTTCCCCTCTCTCTCTTTTTCTCTCTGTCTGTCTCTCTTCCGTCTCTCTCTTTCTTCTTCTTTCACTGTCGTCTCTCTCTCTCTCTCTCTCTCTCTCGCTTTCTCTCGCCTCTCTCTCTCTTAAAACGCTTTTTCTTACCTCTCTCACCGTCACTCCTTTATTTTCTCTTCTTTCTTATTATTTCCACTCGCTCCAGCCTCTACGTCCACTTTCTCATAAAACTTTAAATATTTCCGTCATAAGAGAAGGGCTCGCCTAGCGGCTAATTTTGATCTGCGAGTCGAACCGAACGAATCACATAAACTCACATTTGGCCGCAGGTGCCTGACGATTGCGCCTCTACAACCTCCTAATTAGATTTAGCAGCGGTCTGTCAGTTCCTTCCGGTACGTACCCGTAGCTGTGTAGTGTGTGCCCTCCGTTGTTCTCAGCTACCCTCTCACCTTGCTGAGTACTACTTACTGCTACTTATATTTCGCATATTCCTTTAACCTCTTTTCTATAGCAGCTACGTTTGAACTATCTTCTGCCTCCTGGTGACATCCAAAATAAAAAACAAACAGATGGCGATTATGAAGCCAGCATCTCTAGCCTGATCCGGACAACGAGTTTAATTGTGATGAGATTTGCAGCATTCCATGATCAGAGCTATAATTAAATCTATTTACGTCTATGCTTAAGCATCTCCAGAAGCAATCCACATATGTGGCCTGAAATCTCGTGGCTAGTTATCGCAACAGTACGCATGGGCCTGCGGAGTGTACAATATTTGTTTCTGCTATCCGGCATACGATGTTTGACATGTGATGGATAAGGAACTGCTTTTTAATGATGTAGATGAGATATAGCTCTTTTAAGATTAACTTTCGTTCCTTCACTTTCGCCCCTCTCCCGCCTCTAGCTCCTATATAATATTATATATATATAAATATACATATTATATAATAATACTATATATCTCTGTTCTGTCTCTGTTGTCTCTCTTTCTCTCTCTGTGTTCTTCTTCCCCTTCTTCTCTCCCCGTCCTAACCTCTTTATCTCTCGTCTCCTCTCTCTCATCCCCCCTCTCCTCTTCTCTCATCTCGTTCTCTTTATCTCTCTCTCTCTCGTTTTTGTTTTCTTCCCCTTCTTTTTCCCCGTCTTCTCCCTCTATATATCTCTCTCTCCCTCTCTCTCTTTCTCTTTCTCTCTCGCTCTCTCTCGCATTCTATTTCTCTCTCCTTGGCCCCTTGTTCTCATGCCAAGCGTTCTTTCATTATCCTTCTATTCAATCTTTTCTCGCTTAGCTCTTCCCGTTCAATTTTCATTTTAATGAACTAAATTAAGAACAGAATATTACTTAATGCGTGTGTGTGTGTGCTGTGTGTGTGTGCTGTCGTAGTGTGTGATCGTGTGTGTCGCGCGGCGCAGTGTATGTGTGTGTGTGATGTGTGATTGTTGTGTGTGATTGTGTGTGTGTTGTTAGTGTTGTTATGGTGTGTGTGCGTGGCTGTGCGCTGCGCGTGTGTGCCGTTGATGTGCTGTGTATGTGCACAGCACTTCGTACGTATATAATTTATATATAGTAAAGAGAGGGTAGACGGGAAAAGCAGAGCGGAGAAGAAGAGAAGGAGGAGAGGAGACGAGATGATGAGAAAAGACGAGATGGAGAGAGAGAGATGAGGAGACCGGAGAGACGCAGTGGAGAAGAGACATGGCGACGCAGGGCAGAGTGTGGATGAGAAGAGAAATAGAGAGGAAAGGGAGGAAGGGGGAATATAGAGATGAAGAGAGAGAGGGAGACAAGAGAGAGAAAAAAAGAAGAGAGAGAGCAGAGGAGGAGAAGAGAGAGAAGGAGGTTGGGGAAGAAAGTGTAAGAAGCGAGAACGAGATTGACGCGAAAGCGATAGGCCTCATAGATAATAGCGTGCGTCGTCAAAACATTCTACAAGGCCAAATGTTCGTTGGATGCTGACAGCGGCAGTGCTCAGTATCGCGAGTAATGTGAATGTTATCAAAACGCTATCTCTTTACAATCAGATTCATGTTGCTCGCCAAAAAACACAAAACGATGCCCTCACAACAGCGACACTCTGTTACGCAAACCTTACCCTGGTTACCCACCAATACCGATCATCATCGCTCGTTGTCATCATTCATACATCTCATCGCTCGTCATCATTATCATCTTCATCATTCATATCATAAGCATCATCATCATTCATCACTAGCCAGCAGCAGCACCGCGTAAGAACAGAGAAACAGCAGAAACAGCATCTGCAGCCAACAACATCAGCATCAAGGAGTTTCGATGATCAGCAGATGCGCCTGTCGCGACACCCAGAGAACGAGAAGAGGGAGCAGAATGGAGGGCTGAAGGTATATATAGATTTACAGATGAGAGAGATCGAATAGATGATGGATAGAGTAGATAGATAGATAGTAGTAGATAGTAGATAGATAGATAGAGAGATAGATAGTAGATAGATAATAAGATAATAGATAGATGAAGATAGATAGATAGAGTTGAGATAGATCAGAATAGATAGATAGGCTAGGTAATGACGTACGTAGTACGTACGTAAGATACCATACATAGAGTACATACATACATAGCAACATAACATACCATACATACATAACATACATACATACATACATACATACATACATACGATACATTCATTACATACATACATCACACACACACACACACACACGACATCACACAGCACACAGCACACACACACAGCACACACACACACACACACCACACACACACACACACACACACACCACACACACACACACACACACACAGCACACACACACACACACACACACATACACACATACATACATACATTACATACATACATACAGTACATACATATCATACATACATCATACATACATACATACATACATACATCTTACATACATACATACATTACATTACATTAATACATTTACATACATACATACATACATACATTACATACATACATACATTAATACATACATCTACCATACATACATACATACATACCATACATACATACATACATAACATACATACATCATACAACATACATACATACATACATACATACTACATACATACATAGCATCTACATACATTACACACATACTACATACATACATACATACATACATACATTACATACATACATAGCATACAGGTTGACATACATACATACATGCTACAGACACACACACATACACACACATACACACACGCACACACACATACATACATACATTGACATACATTTACATACAATACATACAGTACATGACATACATGCATACAATACATTACATACATACATACATACATTTACATAGCATTACATTAAATACATACATTACATACAACATACATACATCCATACAATACATACATAATACATACAGACATACATACATACATACAACATACATACATACAATAACAATACATACATACATGACATACAACATACATACAATGTACATACATAGCGATACATACATACATCATACATACAACATAACATACATACATACATACCCCCCCCCCCCCCCCCCCCCCCCCCCCCCCCCCCCCCCCCCCCCCCCCCCCCGCCCCCCCCCCCCCCCCCCCCCCCCCCCCCCCCCCCCCCCCCCCCCCCCCCCCCCCCCCCCCCCCCCCCCCCCCCCCCTTTAGCATACATACATACATACATAACATACATAATACATACATACATACATACATACATTGCATACATACCATACATACATACATACTACATACATACATACATACATCCCTACACATACATACTACATACATATGCATACATACATACATACATACCAGTAGCACATAGCATAGAGCGCGCTGCGCGCCGCGAGAGAGAGAGATGAGAGAGAGAGAGAGAAGAGAGACCCGAGGAAAACAGGGAAGCGAGGATAACGGGTGAGAGAGAGAGAGAGAGGAAGTTATGAGAGAGGGAGGAAACTTATCATACTGTATATTAGCTTCTATTAACACCCGCTGTATAATAGACGTCAGCTAATAAACTGAAATCAATGCATGTTCGAATGAACTTTACCACCATCGGAGGCAGCAGCTAGTGCGCTGTCAATGGGGCACCTTATTATTTTCAGCAATAATCCATATGCTGACGGGTGGGCGCGCACGCATGGTTTGTACGAGAATAGGTTAATGACCACGCATACGTAAGGTTAGAATTTACGCGCCAATTTACGTCAAACTCTCTCTCGTTAGAGTCGCCGTTGAAATCATCGATTGATCATTGAACGCAAACAATTGGAAGAAAAGGTATCCCGGGTTAGTATATATATATATATATATATATACACACCAGGAGCGTATAATGACAAATCATTACAACCATACAACCATACAACCATACAACCATACAACCATACAACCATACATACAACCATACAACCATACAACCATACATACAACCATACAACCATACAACCATACAACCATACAACCATGACAATCATACAACCAGGAGCGTATAATGTCATTATACGCTCCTGATATACATATATATATATATACATACACACATTTATATATATACATATATATTATGGATGATTCTCCAACTAGGGGGTAAATTGCAGTTTCCATACACGGGGGAAAAAACGTTTCAATGTTTCATTTTACATTTTTATTATGAGACTGGATAATTTATGTGATTAGTCAAAAACCACGACGAGCAGCGCACTCACTACGATTTTTTTTTTCAAGATGCATACATGTAACACAGCGTCATCTTGTCAACTCCGTTACGAATTGTTATGTAACGGAGTTAACCGTAACGGAGTTGATGATTTTAACTTGTTTTAGCCCGTGCACCCACCAAGGTACCATGTAGAATTGAAACAATCGTGACTTTTAAGAGGGATTTATAATGCTTTCATTAATTATCTCACTCATTCTTATTTGTTTCTATGGTTACGTATTTATCAAAAGGTGTAACAGAGGTGATGGGGGAATAAAGCTACTAATCTGTTTTTCAACTTTTTTCTACATAAAGTTCCAAATTTCAGTTGTCCATTATTTCTCCATTTTGAAAAGAACTTTTATGAAACAAAGCATCTCATTGGTTGCTTCTTTAGTTCCAATTGATAGCAACTAATGGCAGCATTATACAGTTGTAACGGAGTTGACGGGAATTCACGACAAAGCTATTTTGGGCCACTGTGGGAAAAGTATGGATTCCAAATGCCTGAAACGTTTACAAAATATATTTCAAATATTCCTCATGGCAGCAAAACGTAAATTGAGCTAAATAATTACTACTAAATGTGAGAAAAACTGAAGAGTTCTCAGGATACCCTTGATATGAATAGGACATGCATATTTGATGGCCCTCTGAATTTGGATTTGGAAAATATTGCCCACAATGAGAACCAGACCATTTCTTGTGTTGTTGACTTCTTAACTGGAATTCAAAGGACTCATTATAATCAATGGTCACTGAGTAAATGACAAGATAATGAATCACGATGCAACTGCATGTAGTGCTCGGACAGTACTTTACCCCATAGTTGGAGAATCACCCATATATATGTATATATATAGGGTGATTACAATTTTCAGCAGTTTGTGCATGTGTATGTTGTGGGTGCGTGTGCCTACCTGCGTGCGTGCGTGCGTGCGTGCGCGCGTGTGTATAGCAGGGGCTCGGACACGAGGGCTTATCGACGATGAACACGCCCTCTTCCTTAATGAATGTTAATCAGACCACACGTGCGTTAGCATCAACGCCCCTCTTACTGGCCAACCAGCCGGGCGCTAATGAACCTTAAACAGAAACGACGTCATCGCAGTCACCTTTGTTATCCGATTAAACTCAATCGATCTGAGGAGGAGACACCGATGAAAATATCCTCCTTGTCCTCCTCCCTTTTTCCAGCATCATCCCTACAGCAACGAGCGGACACGCACGAGCAATAGATAAGAATTATCGATAGCAATTAAAAATGTCTGTAAAGAAGACGAAAGCATTGTATGAAATAATTAGCTCATATTTATAATAATGTATTAATTTTAAATAGTTAAGTAAATAAATAATAATAACACAATATTCATTAATTCAGAGTCTTTTGTGGTGTGAGCCGATGCTTATGAATACATGGATCCATGTATACTGGCCCCAGCTTAACAGGCTCCACGTTAACTCGGTAATCAATGCTCGGGAACGCCACGACGTCTGACATTCACATAAACGTATTTAAATGTGTCACACGAGCACACGAATCACTCGACATTTCACATAAACGTATTTAAATGTGTCACACGGGCGCACGCGAAACTTGACGTCTGATTTACGCGTATGTGGACGTACTCTTGATATTTCCTATATACGTGTATGAATGTGTCGCACACGCGCACGCAACAGTTGACATTTTATATAATGTAAATGCATTTTTTGTATGAATTTTTCAAACGGGTTCGCAGGACATTTGACGTTTCATAATACATGTATCAACAATGTGTCACGCGGGCTGACGCGACATTTGACACATACACGTGTACGAACGCGTCACATAGGCACACGCGCCAATCGACGTTTAATATACTCGCATGTGAGCGTGTTACACGGGTGCAGGCGACATTTGACATTTCATGTACGCGTGAATGTACGCGTGTACGTATGAACTTCTGCTGTTGCTGCGTAATATATGCATTAATCAGCTAATCGTTGTATTCGTTAATTATTGTAAAATCTCATTATTATAGTATCAATTATATTCTTCATAATTATTGTGACAGTTACGTTCCTCTTAATTATTGTATCAATCATAAATTCGCTCATAATTATCACGTTAATTATATTCCTCTGATTAACGTTTCAATTAGGTTGCTCCTCGTTATTATAAAATATTCATCATCGTTCGTAAGCAAATCTGAATAATGGTATTATTATTAGTAGTAGTATAGGTACTCGTGTATTATACAAGGAGAAGACACAAAAACGTTAACTGATATCTGGACGCCATGTAAACACACAGCATGAGTGGTGACACCCGCGCCACACGCAGCACACACGCGTACGAACACACACACACACACACACACACACACACACACACACCACACACACACACACACACACACACACACACACACACACACACACACACACACACACACACACACACACACACACACACACACACACACACACACACACACACACACACACACACACAACCC
>NW_014577299.1:306588-308218 GCF_000485595.1 Priapulus caudatus | reverse complement strand
AATTACAGCGCGTGCGTTACTATAGTACGCTTGTTAATTTTGAAAAAGTGTATTCAATGGTTTTTTGTTCTCTTGCGGCTGTTTTTTGCCCATTATCACGCGTCTCTCTCTGTGTGTGTGTGTGTGTGTGTGTGTGTGTGTGTGTGTGTGTGTGTGTGTGCGTGTGTGTGTGTGTGCGTGTGTGTGAGTGTATGTGCGTGTTTGTGTGCGTGTATACATGAGTGCTTGTTCGTGGGCATGTGTATCTGACTATCTGACTATAAGTGTATCATGTAGTAGGACCTATATATGACTATATATGTGTGTATACGAGTATCACTATACGACGAGACATGAATATAACTACTCATGGGAATCTTTCGCCGATAAACGCACTGCACGTCACACGAAATGATCGGCTGCCATTCATAACAGCCACTGCGCGATCGTGCCAACACCCCCTAGCAGCTGGCGAGTGAACTCATGTTGGAGCTAGCGCCACTATTATCTTCAGTTCTGCAGCGTTATTTTGCCCGGGGTAATGATCATCCGTTTCAATCCATTTCAGTAAAAAAATAACCACTGATCTGAACCACGCTGGTGTGCAAGAGCGTCAGGAGGAGGGTGATGACGATGGGGGGGGGGTAAGGAGAAGGATGAGGAGGCGAAGATAAGGGATAGAAGGAGGATGAGGAGTAGGAGGGAAGGGAGGTGGAGGGAGAGAAAGAAAGAGAAGGAATGGAAGGAGGATAAGGGGTAGGAGGAAAGGGAGGAGGAGGGGAAGAAAAGAAGGAAGGGAATGTGGATGAGGGGCAGGAGAGGAATGAGAAAGAGTAGGGGAAAGAGAAGACGGATGAGAATGATCACATGTATGAGGGGAATGAGAAGAAGAAGAAGAAAAAGAGGAAGAAGAAGAAGAAGGAGGGGGGGAAGAGGAGAAGGAGGAGGCAGCAATATGAGGAAGACAGATGTACCATCAAATTACTGTCGGGTTTTATGTGGCTTCACCCGTAACGATGCGATCGATCTATCGCCATCATCGTCGTCGTCGTAATCTCCATCGTTATTATCATCGTCATCGTCATCGTCTTTATCACCGTCATCGCCATCGTCTTTATAACCGTCATCGCCATCGTCATCATCATCGTCATGGGCGAGGTTTGCTTCGCGACGAATTCGCTGGCCGAAGGAGCTTCCCGGCACATTTCATCTCGTCCATAAAAAAGCAATAAGGAGCGCGAGCAAGGGAAATCAATCGAACGGGGCGAGGAGGTAGCGAAGCGCTGTAAGCGCTCGCCAGCAAAGAGGCGGTATTTGATATGGTAATTTGCGAAATGAGTGGGGCATCCGTGTTGGCGGCACGGAGCGAGACGGATCGAACGACTGGCCGCGACGTGTGCGATATATATACACAATGTGATCAATGTGAAAAGCAGCAGACAGACGGAGAAAGGGAGCGCGGGAAGAGAGAAAGAGCGGGAGAGAGAGAGAAGGAGGGGGAGGAAAAGTCGATGATGATGGATGGAGACGATGGAGGGAAAGAGCGAGAGAGAGAGAGAGAGAGAGAGAGAGAGAGAGAGAGAGAGAGAGAGAGATCATGAAAGACAGAAACGACAGCGAGGGAGAATACTATATACATATAGAGAGCGGT
>NW_014577299.1:304283-305261 GCF_000485595.1 Priapulus caudatus | reverse complement strand
CACACACACACACACACACACACACACACACACACACACACACACACACACACGTGCACACACGTGCATATATACACGTGCACATGCACACACGCTCACCCACTCACGCACAGGCGCACGCATACAAGCACGTGCGTACGCGCACACGCACACACGAATGCAACGGATATATCTGAATGATTGGCCCTCGAGACGGTCTGAAAAAGTGGCGGAGTAGCAGTTGAGAGAGCGCGAGCGGGAGAGAGATAGAGAGGGAGAGAGGAAGAGCAAGAGAGAGAGAGAGAGCGCGCGCGCAGGAGGATGAGAGCAGGCCAGACTTCGTTTATCATTGCCAGTAAAGTAGCAAACTGCATATACGCTCGTCGAATACAAAACACAGCAGCCGTATTATCGTTGTTGGTCGTAAAAAGGCCAGCATGCCAAGTCGACTTCTTTCAAGTTTTCAGTGGGAAATCGCAGGGATATGAGCGAGGCGACATGGGTGCGTGAGAAATGAATGACATTCTCACGCTCATAAGAGAGTTCTGTTTGAGTAAACAGTTTCGCGTTTTGCTGAGTACGACGTGCTTTGTGGGATGACGCGGTCAAAGCAGGGAAGGAGAACGAGGGCGAAAAGAGGAGGGGAACATCGTTTGCGCGGCTCGAGAGAGAGGGTGGGGAGAGAGAAAGCGAGAGGGAGAATAAGCGAGAAAGCGCGAGAGATTGATATAGAAATATAACAATGAGAAGATAGAGAGCGGGCGAAGGGAAGAGAGAAAGAAAGAAAGAAAGCGAGAAGGAGAGAGAGAGAGAGAGAGAGAGAAAGAGAGAAGCGACACAAACGTTCAATTACAGCGCGAGCGTTACTAGTACGCTTGTTAATTTTGAAAAAGTGTATTCAATGGTTTTTTTGTTCTCTTGCGGCTTGTTTTTTCGCCCATTATCACGCGTCTGTGTGTGTGTGTGTGTGTGTGTGTGTGTGTGTGTGTGTGTGTGTGT
>NW_014577299.1:302055-303283 GCF_000485595.1 Priapulus caudatus | reverse complement strand
ATATATATATATATATATATATATATATATATCAGAAGTAGATAATTGCCGGTAACGTTCTTTCCCGGAAATTTATTACTATTTGGTTTATATATATATAAACCAAATAGTAATAAATTTCCGGGAAAGAACGGAAAAAACAGGGAGCGAGTATGATATGCTAATTTCGAGAGAACCTAAGCGGATAAACAGGAACAATTAGGCAGAGTTTGTTACTGGTGTGTATTCGCTACATTATCGGCACGTAATCGTGCTCGCTAACCACCAATTAGTGTGTGACCTTCGCACCTTGTTAGTGTCACCCTAGCAGCAGATTAGCTTACCTGTTAATAACAGTGAGACTACCCAACACCGATGTTACGGCGGGGCGATGCACGCACGCACGCACGCACACACACACGCGCGCAGACACACATATATATTTATATGTAGGTTATACACACGTGTGTGCGTGTGTGCGTGCGTGCGTGCGTGCGTGCGTGCGTGCATCGCCCCGCTGTTAGGCTGGCTGTAGTAATTACAGCGTGTGTGTGACAGGCGTGTCAGAGCCACAGCGTGGCGGCGGCGCTAATCTAGGTGCGCGTGTAGGACTTAATGAGGCGCCATCCTACGTCATCCTCGCAGCAGCAGCAGCAGCAGCAGCAGCAGCAGCAGCAGCGACAACGGCAGCGAGGTGTGAGGGATGACGGTCCTCTTCCCTGCGGTGACAGCCAACGTGACAGCGGTGGCGGTGGTGGTAATGGCGGCGGCGGCGGCGGTGGTGGTAATGGCGGCGGCGGTGGCGGTGGTGGTAGTGGTGATGACGGTGGTGGTGGTGGTGGTGGCAGTGGCGGCGGTGGCGGTGTTGACGGTGGTGGTGCTGGTGATGGCGGCGGCGGCTGTGGTGGTGGTGGTGCATGGCGGCGGCGGTGGTGATGGTGGTGGCGGTGGGGGTTGGCCTGCTGCTGCTGGTGGTGTTACTGATATTAGTACTGCTGCTGATACTGCTGCTGCCACCTGCACTAAGAATTGCTTAGAATGGTAGAGAGCAATTGCAGAAGAGCACGTTTATTGACACATGACGTCACAGCTAGGTAAGCATTAACACGTGACGTTACAACTAGGTCAGTTTTAGGTGGTGAACAACAGTAGAGGGCGTCAGCCCTGAATTAGCGCCCTGAATTAGCCCCCCCCCCCGGAGGCAGCAGCCCTGAATTAGCATCGAACAGAAATTAATTAAAAATACTCA
>NW_014577299.1:295616-299531 GCF_000485595.1 Priapulus caudatus | reverse complement strand
CACACACACACACACACACACACACACACACACACACACACAACACACACACACACACACACACACACACACACACACACACACACACACACACAGACACACAGAGAGGGATACATTGACATGATGCTGGAACATCTTTGTGGGAAAGCGGAAAGGAACATTCTAATTGGTGTAACGAGGAATTTAGACGCGAAGGTTGAGTCCGCATGATTGGACACGATTTATTAATTAGTACCAAACCGAATCCACGGGGTCTTTCGTATTTTATTTGTTCTTATAGTATCTGAATAAAGTGGAAGATAATACAAAAAAAACAACGGGATGAGAAATACATAATAATTATGTGTAATGCGCGATCCGTACGAATTGTTTCTATTTGCGATTTCGTGTGCAATTTTTATTTAGGCGCGAGTTTTTCGCACGGTACGTGCACGGAAGCACAAGCGATAGACGCGAGATAAATTAATGCAATTTTAGCCGATGTTTATGTTTTGTTTGGACGTGTCACGCTACGTGTGTTTCGTGCATATTAATATATATATATATATATATATATATATATATATATATNACGGACGGACGATCATGCGATTCTACAAGCTGCATCTGACTATGTCAGATGAGCTAAAGAAGACATTACTGTTATATATTATTATCAGGAGTCTATCAATATCAGGATCAGGAATCCTGTTATTATTAATATCAAGAGCTAATAAACACCTAGAGTGTACAAAGGAAAAACGGGAAAATAGTGCTATTTCACGACAATATTATTCTACTTTGCCTGCGAGTCTAGAATAATTTTATGGTATTGCATTAAGCAGAATTCTTTGCTCTCAAAAGCCCGGCACACACGTGAGTTATTTTACTCAAGTAAAAGGACGCATGAGTCATTTTACTCACATGTGCGGCGGATTTTCGTTGAGTAATTTGACGCATGCGTCATTTTACTCACGTGTGCGGCGGATTTTCGTTGAGTAATTTGACGCATGCGTCATTTTACTCACGTGTGCGGCGGATTTTCGTTGAGTAATTTGACTCATGCGTCATTTTACTGACGTGTGCGGCGGATTTTCGTTGAGTAATTTGACTCATGCGTCATTTTACTTGAGTAAAAAAACTCACGTGTGCGCCGGGCATAAAACAAGACCAACCGCTTGTCAATACGATACTCCTAGGCTGAGATATTGGCTCGTAAACTTCCCCTCCCACAGGCCTCACAGCGCCTCGCATCCACAATATTCACTATCCTTCTCGCTTTTTGCGGGTTAGGAAAGTTGCTTTGTGAGAGTTCGGTTTTTACCGCGATAACTTTATGAATGAACGGCGTTTCGGTTATCATCGGTGACTTTCGGGGGCATTGCCTATGCCCTTATCTCCCATTATCTTTCCTAGCACGACTAATGCCCTTCATGATAGAGCCGGCAATGTTTTCTAAATTAAGTCTCTACAACGCAGCTCAGTTACTATATGGTGTAGTAAGAGTACCAAATTTGGGCATGTGACATCAATTATCAGCGCTCCAAGCGGCGACGGAAAACGATAGCCAGACCCGCAAAAGGCGAGAAGGATAGTGAATATTGTGGATGCGAGGCGGCGTGAGGCCTGTGAGAGGCATGATTATGCTCCAATATCTCGGCCTAGGAGTATCGTAGAGACAAGCGGTTGGTCTTATTTTAGAAAGCAAAGAATGCTGCTTAACGCAATACCATGAACTGAGTCTAGAACCGCATACAAAGTAGAATAATATTGCCGTGAAACAGCACTATTTTCCCGTTTTCCTGTTGCACACTCTAGGTATTTATTAGCTCTTGTTAATATATATTATATAATCACATTATTATTATAAATATATTTATAGCTAGAAAGGGCAGTTGTCGCCAACTACATGTATTCCCCGTGTTCTCCCCAAGATGTGTAAGTGTACGAAGTTTGATCGCGCTAGGTCAATTAGGGGCCGAGTTATAGAGCGGAAGGGAAATATGATGAAGGTTCACTTGTTTTATTTATAGAGGAGATATATCTCTATGCTCAAGGCAAAAAATTTCATGAAATTTCCAGCACCTAATTATGTTACCACAAAAATTTTGAATTTTTATGTAAAAATGATATTTTGGATATTTCTCAATTACCAGAAAGAGTGAAGTTACAAAATTTTCGCCACATGTTAAGCACAATATGTACCAAAATAGCGCATCAGGATTTTTCTTTAAGTTTCATATTTACCGAGACAAATTAAAAAAACTGCCTAAAATTCAAGTCGCACGTTTGAATTTTAAATTTTTGCGAATAAAGAGACATAAAATACGGCACTTAATAACAATCCCTGACGCGCTTTATTACAGCAATATGTTACCATTAAAACGAGTTTAAAATTAAATTATTCCGAGTTGTAATCACAGAGAAATATCCATTTATACATCGACTACTAAGTCAGAAATTGGAACGGAGAAATCAGCGTTTTTCTGACGTCGGCCGCGGCTCACTACACATGTACGCGGGCAAGCAAAACGCTCTGACAGTTCACACGTACCGTTATATGGAGAAATGAGCATGTACACAGGTGGCACATAGTGTTAGCCATCGAATAAAATTGAAAATGAAAAATCGGTAAAAATTTCCCTAGGAGTATCCTTAGATGACGACACAGCTATAGGTCCGTATTAACACGTGCGATCAGAGCTAGGCCATGGCTATGAACTTTAACACGTGCCACTGTCTAGACAGCTATTGTCTCTTGTATCTCTAGCCTGCTTAGATTAGCCTGATTAGGTTCCTGCAACGCAACTATTTGAAGCTATTACTAGATATTGGGTAACGCCTACATTCAACACCTATAACCCTGTCCGCCCCGAGAGAGAAGACTCGTTAAGTACTCCATTTCACACACACACACATACACACCAACAGACAAAGAACAGGTTGCTTGATATTCTGTTTTATTAAACATCGTTTACGCAAACACGACATGCGATATTCTCGTTAGGAAAACTGTCGAACAGGTTACAAACAATGAAGTCGTGGTGTCTGCTTGATCGGTAAGACACAAAACTAGGCGTGCACGATATGCGTGACGCAGACTAGCCAACAATGACAGAGGCATCACAGCGGATAGACGAACACTGCTGCTGCTGCTGCTGCTGCTGCTGTTGTTGTTGCTGTTGTTGTTGCTGTTGTTGTTGTTGTTGTTGTTGTTGTTGTTGCTATTGTTGTTGTTGTTGCTGTTGTTGTTGCTGTTGTTGTTGTTGTTGCTGCTGCGGCTGCTGTCGTTGTTGCTGCTGCTGTGGATGCTGCTGCTGCTGCTGATGATGATGACGATGATGATGATGATGCTGTCTGACGGACGTTGATCACTCTTAAGTTAAGGCCACAAATTATACACCCGCTCTAACTACACACACACAGGCACACACAAACGCGGACACGCACGCCCGCACGCAGCCATCCAGTTCCATAACGCGACGCCAACGATCACAGTACGAATCGATGCAGTGCGTTATCAACCAGCGACCAGACATCCGCTACCGCTACATGCTCACTTACACACACCGCCACGCACGCACGCACTCACACGTACATACGTACATACAGCAGTTGTTTGCTTCATCCGGAACAACAGTGTAAGGCAGAGCAGGACACATACTCTTTCCCTCTCCGATGTGTAAAATGCACACAAAATGCACACGAAAAGGCGGGAACTGGAAATTCCTTACGAGGAAGTTGCTGAAAACATCAGAATAGCATCCCAAGGATCGAATTGGAGTGATTGTGAGATTATCCTTAGGAGGAGCTCCTCCTAAGGATGAAGTTCCTCATAAGGTATATGAGAGGCGCGCCATTCTCCTCCTAGGTCCAGGCTCGTAAACTCAGACACACACGCACGCACGCACGCACGCACACACACACACACACACA
>NW_014577299.1:290320-295606 GCF_000485595.1 Priapulus caudatus | reverse complement strand
ATCCTTAGGAGGAGCTCCTCCTAAGGATGAAGTTCCTCATAAGGTATAGGAGAGGCGCGCCATTCTCCTCCTAGGTCCAGGTTCGTACACGCACACACACACACACACACACACACACACACACACACACCTCTAGCTCTCTCTCTCGCTCTCACTCTCTCTCTCTCTCTCTCTCTCTCTCTGGCTCTCTCGCTCGCACGCGGAACCCCATCAACGGTTGCATAAAGGCGGCTAGCATGTAATTAGCCCGATTGCTCATGGGTTTAATCGAGCTCGCACACATACATCCACACACGCGAGTAAACGCCCGTTAATCGAACGTTCTTAGAAATATCGCACGCAAACACCACGCCTATTCCCGGTAATAAACGTGCGCAAAAATTGAAAACATCCGCGAATTTAGATAGCGCTCATGCGACCACTAGAAGTAAACGAAAGAAACACTCGCTCTCTTAACGATGTAGACTCAGCGAGTCGTGCTAACACAAGTGTCGCACAAGCCACGGCGACAAGAAATGTCACCAAGGAATACACTTGAAGTTATCACTAAGGAAAACAGTACACGCGCAACATTAATTTAAAAAAATCGTAAAAAGTCATGCGCAGCCCATGCTCGCCTCCATCAATTCATCGTATAATCTTAAATCACACACAGCCAATGGTAGTGAGCTTGTCACGTATTGAGCAGATCGGGAAGGGTGCTCCCGTACGCGCACGCGCAGCGAAATCCAGCGAAACGAAGCGAACATACCCACGCTCTGTATTTCGCTTGCTCGCGCAGCCAAGGCGTGCAAGTTTAATAGCTCTTTTATATCCTTATATATACCCATCTTCATATCTATTTCATATCTAACCCCCCTTGATATCTAATTTACATCGATCCGTCCCCCCCCCCTCTTTATATTTCTTTTATATCACGACATTAATAACATTAAAGTTGGGAACGCTCCTAATGGAGCATCACCCCGCACATTCACGCACACAAACGCAGCGGGAACCTTCACGGCATAGGAACTACTGATTGCAGGATCATGTGACCCTGCTGACACTACATCTGTACATAAACACGGTCGGAGAGAGCGAGAGCGAGAGAAAGAACGCGAGAGCGAGAGAGAGAGAGAGTGAGAGAGAACGCGACAAAGCGCGCGTGAGAGAGAGAGATCGAGAGAGCGAGAGAGCGAGAGATCGAGAGATCGAGAGATCGAGAGAGCGAGAGATCGAGAGAGCGAGAGATCAAGAGAGAACGCGGGAGAGGGAGAGAGAGAACGCATGAGCGTGAGAGAGAGAGAGAGAGCGAGAGACAGACGGACGGACAGGCGGACATACCGACAGACAGAGAGACAGACGGACAGACAGACATTGATTTATAGATAGACAGATAAACAAATAGATCAATGTAGTGTGAGCGGGCGGACATGGTCCTGCAGCCTGTGGCATTAACATATAAACGCAATCTTTCCTAGCGGCACCGCACGCCAGACGCGCCACCTTTGGGAAAACATCGCACTCGATTTGGCGGCGGACGAAAACGAACAGCGGATGATAGAGGCTTACTACGAACGATGTGCCAACACAGACGCGGCGACGGCGTGCTCACGTGCAATAAACCTCGATACCACGGACGCACCCAGAGGATTATGACAGCACACGGCGTTCTGGCAACACGAAGGTTGCAGAAAACACGTCCGCATCCCACAATGACACCCGCCAGTATCGCTCGAAGAAAACACGTCCGTGTGCTGCAAAAACACGTCCCTCTCCCACAAAAAAACCTGTCCCCATCCCACCAAAACACGTTCCTAAACAGAAAACATGCCCGCATCTCAAAAGAACACGTCCCTATTAAACAGAAAACATTTGCATCCCACAAGAGCACGTCCACAACATCCTGCAAAAACATGTCCGTGTCCAACAAAAAAACATGTCTACACTCCCACAAAAACACACCCTTACCCCTCCAAAACACACCTGTGTCACACGAGAACACGTCTATAGCATACCTAAATAAACGCATGCATCCTGCAAAAAACGCGTGCCCTTTCTTCGAAGAACCCCAGCAGTCTCCCCCAGGCTACCAACTAGAATTCATTCTACGAGGACACAGTCAATGCATCTGTAGCCCACACATCACCCCGGCTGCTCCCCACAAAACTGGAAAAGCTACGAGAAACCACCGAGTAAATTTCTCAGGCAACACTACTGTCTCTCTCTCTCTCCCTCACCACCGCTTCTTTCTCACACTCTCTCTCTCTCTCTCTCTCTCTGACCACTTCTCTCTCTCTGCCTCCTCCTCTCTCCCTCCCTCCTCTCGCTCTCATTCTCTTTCGTGCAAGCGCGTGTTCCCCTCTGGAATCTTCAGCATCTCATGGGAGCGCGGAAGCCATGTGAAGTCCGTTTCATCTCGTGATCCGTTCTCGACAATGTGCCAATCACTCTCGTCTCGTGATCCTTTCTCTCCATAAAAACCAAAGTCCGGGATTAAACCTCGCGTGGCCCATCACACCGGTCAGCTCGCAGGAATCAGAACAGTTCTGCGTCGTTAATGTCACCGACAGATGGCAGCTGCACGCCACGGTCGAACATTCTCCGCACTCCTGTCTCTATATCTGCAGTCGCCACCGGCGAAGCGTGGAAACACCTGTCACAGCTGCCGAGGGTTGCCGTGGAAACGGCCGATGCGCATCCACCCGACACGGTAAGGAGCATGTGTCGCTACGGTTTCCTGTCATGTTTGCATCGACCTAGCAGCACCCTTGGTTCTCTAGTGACCCTGTAGTTTGGGAACCACAGTGGTGCCACTCGACGCGCTGTCGCCTCGTGCTGGCAAGTGGCACCACCTAGCAGAATACAAACTTGCGCTCCTCCTTAGTGAGGAAGGGGCCCCTTAGACAGTACTCCTCTGCCCTAGCTGTTGACATCTTCCGCTTCTTGCGCATGCAGTATATGATCGCCTGTGAATGATGAACAGTGAACCATGAACAGTATAAACATTTAACAGCATAAACAATAAACAACATAAACAATAAAGAGTGTAAACAATGAACAGCGTAAACAATGAAACAACATAGACAATGAAGAATGCAAACAACGATCAGTATGAATAATTAACAAATTAAACAATAGACATTGCAAACAATGAACAATGTGAACAATAAACAATGTAAACAATGAACAACACAAATAACAAAACAATGTAAACAATGAACAATGTAAACAAAGAATAATGATAACAATTTGCATCAATTGACCCCAGGTTGTGCACACGATTGTATGTTCACCATATGTTCAGTGGGAGTAACTTAAGCCGGCCTTAGGTCGGATTGTGATTGAATGCGACATGACGCGACGCATTGCAACTCACTCTGATTGAGTGCTTAGGTTGACAGCGACGCGACTGACAGCGACTGACACTGGCAGTCGCAGAAGGCACTTAGGTCGAAGCGACGACCGCCTATAGATCGCGCAACTAAATGAGTTTACATGACTTGTTGCTGTGTGCATGCTGTATACATGACTATATGCACTGATTGTTTCATGCACATTGTTTGCTTTTATGCATTTTGCATTCATGCATACGAATCTCGTTGCAGCAATCGCAAGGCAGCTTATGTCGGGTAAAACAATGCAAGCGATGGGTGGAAACGGTCGCGTTGCGTCGCAAAAGTAGAACATGCACAAACTTGCTGCGACTAACAATTTTCCAGTCGCTGAGCATCGCAGACCCGTCGCTGGCAGTCACAGGAGTGCTTCGGTTGACACGATAGTCACAGCGAGTTGCAACCAGTTGCAGAAAATCAGTTGCAGGCAAACGCATCGCATTGCAAGACCGACCTAAGGTCGGCTTAACGTAGCCTGCCTAGTGTGACTGACAGGCAGCTCTAACCTATCATCGTGAGGGAATGTTTCATAACGTTATTATCTCCCTCTCTCGCGCCTTCTATGTGCGTGCGTGCGTGCGTGCGTGCGTGCGTGTGTGTGCGCTACATGATAAATTGGTTGTAGTAATCTTTAAGTAGAATATGTCATTATTTGTGTTATAATGTTAATAATGTAGCATGTGGAAACCACAAACACAGAAAAAGACGTCACCGGCTGCGACGCAATGCAATGAAGCGGTGACATCTTCCTCAGCCTGTCCCACCGAGGACGCACGGGGGGATTGAAAATGCTCGTGCATTGGATTCCACTTCTGCAGTCTCGCTAGCGAGGGCGATGACTGGAGAGGATCTAACTCAGCATGCAGCCTTTCCTGTGCTAATACACCGCTGCCACTACCTGGCGTGAAAACCTTTAACTGCGAGTTCTTTTCGAGGCTCTACAGGCTAGCATGAGGGGGTTTATGCCCCTTCCACCGGGGACTAACACAGCTTGCCACTAGAATTATACAGACTAGTAACTTAGGAAGGGTTTATCAACATTCCATCAGACACCAACAGAGCTCAATACTACAATACAACTTCGACAGGCTAGTAAGTTGGGGGAGGGGAGGTTATCTGCCTACCCTCTGGCACTGACTTGGGTCACTGCTACAAGTCTACAAGTCAGTAAAACGGGGGGAACATCCTTCCTTTGGGAACTAACACAGTGCCCAACTACAATTCTACAGGCTAGTAACTTAAGGGGGTTTTCTCCCTCTTCCTTCAGGGACTAACCCAGCTTGATGTTACCACTCTACAGGCTAGTAACTTGGGGTTTTTTATTGCACATACCTTGGAGACTAACCCAGGCTACTGCTACCACTCTACAGGCCAGTAACTTAGGGGGTTTTATTAAGCTTACCTCGGGCAGCCAGACCTCGAAAACATAGTCGACACACGTGGTCAATGTGTCACCAAACAGCCGCTTGTGTAAATCTGTTAGGTACTTGAGCAAATCGTCGATCTGAAATCGAATCAAAGTGGAGCATGTCGATTCAATGACAAGAGAATCTAATAATAAAAACATAATAAAAAACCTTCATGCCCTTCGTTAGTAAGCACTCATACAAACCAATAGAACTTATCTTATCACGACGTAAAGACACAAGTGCCAAAAATACCAATACTTCAAACTTAAACAAGTGCCGCATAGCGACAGCGCTCATCTAACGTCTACTGCGGTGACTCTGTGGTGGAGTGGTGGGATTCTAGTAAACCCTGTTAGTCCCAAATGTGTTCACATACACGCCGAAATAGTGGAATGCACAGTGATGGTATCTGGAACCTTCTCAAAGTTCGTTGGGATCGTTATGAAAGTTGCCACGAGATGGCGTGTACGTTTAAGTGTCTTCAGATTAAAGATGGAAGC
>NW_014577299.1:271317-289545 GCF_000485595.1 Priapulus caudatus | reverse complement strand
TTCAACATCCCAACTCGTTTTGACGATCCCCCCCAACGACCCGAATATCGTGACCGTACGTCGAGCGGTTAAGATTTGTGCCCAACTGTTGACGCACGGACGCACGGACGCACGGACGGACGCACGGACGGACGATCAAGCGATTCTACAAGCTGCATCTGACTATGTCAGATGAGCTAAAAATACAACAATTCTTTTTTTAATAACTACTAGTTCACGAGGCTGACCTTTTTTTAAATGACACACTAGCCACAAGCACTACTACCAAAGAAATCACACAAAAATTACGTCACGTCACTTCAATGTCTTTTACATAGTGACAACCGAGGCACAAGTTGACCCTGTTCTACAGTCAGTGACACACAGTCAACAAACAGAAATAACCATTAAAACAAAGTTCATTATATCTACCACTGCACAAGTTAACTTCATTCCACACATATCATCAGAAGTGTGTTAGCGGACATTGCTACAAATCAGATACCTGTCTATAAAGGACAATTATGGCGTTTCCCACGAGTGGCTATTATATAGTAAACCCACCTCTATTGTAGCATTGCCTGTCTATAAAGGACAATCATGACATTTCCCACGAGTGGCCATTATATAAAGGTTTTAGAGTGAGTTTCCACCCTTTTATAGCGGAAACCTGTAATGGTTTCTCCCATCTCTATAAATACCGTTATCGCTATCGAGCCAAGAGTCAGACTCCGTTTCACCCCCTAGTCTTGCTCTCTCTCATTCACTGCACGCCAACAGCGGAGTCATGGGTCGACGACTACAAACCTGATCGCTGTCGGTGAATGGACCGAGGCCTGTGCAATGTTTCAGTCCGTTCTTCAGCCTGGCGCTGGGGCCGCAGAAGTTCTTGTGCCGCTTCGAGACAATAGTGCCCTCTGCAATCTTGCGCAGATACTCCTGAGCATAAAACGTGGCGATCATGCACATATGATCATCGCGGTAGCCGTAATGTTTGAAACGCCACGTGGGAGTAACTTTTAAATTGCCACATTTTTAAATGTTTCACATTTATATATTATATTATTTTGGTGTGTATATATATATATATGCATGTGTTTTACGTATTATATTGATATTATTGATATTATATTGATAGGTATTATATTGATATTAGTATTTACATTAGGCCGTACGTGCTATTGCCAACAACAGTGCACACAACATAGATGACCTATCACGATTACATTATTCTATTGCTGTGATGTTGGAATATAAATCAGTACAGAAGTGACAGGGCTGCATAGCATGAAACATGAATACGTTTGACACATTGCCATATAGAATGCGGTCGGCATACGTTTCGATAGCTCAGAGTATTATCGTGATGTCACGCACGAACTCGGCAATCTCCAAAGGTGAATGCAGAGACCCTAGAACAGATTACTATCAGAATATATTATATATTCAGAACATTCCTATACAGAACTATTAGTACTCTATTGTCTCTGGGCTCTATGCATTCACCTTTGGAGATAGCCGAGTTCGGGCGTGACATCACGATCATACTCTGAGCTATTGAAACATATGCTGACCATAGAATGCATAGAAGGCTGTAACGTGCTGCCCTCTGTATTTCGTAATATATACTATAACTTTCAGCACAAACCTTCATCTCGTCTGACTTGATGAATCTAATAAAGGTTTCGTTGAGGTCATTCCTTCTTGATATCCTGAAAGCAAAAACCCATGCATGATCTAATTGTGTAAAGCTCAGACCAAATATCAGATTATTAGCCAGTTGGTTAAATCCATCGTAATGACATACACATACAATAATAGAATCAACCACCTGTTGAACGGACAATTGAAATTTCCGATAATAACAAAGTGGTTTAACCGTACACCGTCATACATTACGTAGTCCTGGCCTGGTCTGAGTTACACATAAGTCACAATAAATAAGGTGCATTATTCTCAACATATTTTCCAAATATATTATTATTAAAATTTAAATGAATCAATAACTTAAATAATCTAGAAGTAAAAACAAGTTAAAATTAATCAAATTAGTTAACTTAAAAGCTATAACTACAAATATACTAAAGATTTAACTATAATACAAAACAAGAGCCGCAGAGCGTCTGGGCTCATCTGAGGTCTGTTGCTACGGTTATAAACGTAACATTTGAATGTTTGTGCGTAGTGACACCTTTGTTAGCGCAGATATGCAGATACGCAGATTGCGTACACATCATTTCGCAACCTTCTGCATTCTGCATAACTCCAAAATCCATGGTGTTGATACGAAACGCCGTGCCTTGAAAACGATGTTTTATGGTGCATTGACTGACCCTAACCCTATTAAAACAAAAACAAAACAAGGGTAGCCGAGTGATTAGTGAGACGAATAAGCTTGCAAGAACGCTACACATTTGCGTCTATATTGGTTGCCAAGAATTGATGAGAAAATTAATCGGGAAATCCACAGCCTCACTCCGTGGGTAATTATTTTGAGTGCCTAGTGACTATTCCAACTATCATAATGTACACTACAGAATCTCAACTTATAACTCATCTCATTTACTTCCTAAGTATGCATTGTTCAAGTAAGAGTTATGTGTGGAATTTCACTGTAAAATCGGGAGCGTTCCACAACACAGGTACTCGCCAACGCAGTGAGAAACAAATCAATGTTTAACCCTCCTACTAGGCGCTGCAATAAGACGCTGCCACCTGCCTACCTAATTAACGCAGGCAAAAACTACACCATACTATCACCACCACTGCACTGGCAGTGGCCACTGGCAGTTGCATATTAACACACTGACAGTACAGAATGCCATAGAAATTATACGAATTTAAGGAAGCATAAAACCTTCTTCAAGCAAATTTAGCTTTTGAAATTTCACTGTGACATTGTGGCCTTCATACATCCAGGCATGTATAGATTCTACTAGCAAACCCAGCAGTCAAATTCTTTTCTAACACAGTAACAGTTAACAAATCCATGTTTAAATCCCTCCTCTTGAGGGTCAAAAGGTTATCAGACACTTACTCCTCGCCGTCAGTCGGAAAGCAGCATTCATGTCCTTTCAATAAAGCCATCAAAATGGTAGGTCACGCTGCAAACACAAAAAGTTTTTCAATTCTCCATCAGACCATGTCCTCAGAAAATGTCCTAAAATCTGCTCCTGTGCCCATTGACCTTTGGGTAGTGACCTCCAATTTCGGCACAGTGATGGCTTTTCCTACCATGATGCTATACACCGACTATCACAAAGCCTAGGTCGAGCCGTTTAGATTGTGCCGCCAATTCTAAATTTCCTCCCTATACCTTAAGTTAAGGAGTGAATGTTCCCCTTATTTTACACCTCTTGACCTTTGACCTTTGACCCCCAGCTTCGACATCCCAACTCGTTTTCGGATTACCCCCCCACGTCTCCGAATATCGTGACCGGTACGTCGAGCGGTTAAAGATTTGTGCCCAACTGTGACGGACGACGCACGACGCACGACGGACGGACGCACGGCACGGGACGCATCATGCGATTCTACAAGCTGCATCTGACTATGTCAGATGAGCTAAAAAAGACATTACTGTTATAATTATATTATCAGGAGTCTATCAATATCAGGATCAGGAATCCTGTTATTATTAATATCAAGAGCTAATAAACACCTAGCAGGTGTACCAGGCCCTCGAATTAAGCGACGAGAGCGGGCAAGCGCAATTTTTTGGGGGCATGTGAGAAATTGCCTTGAATTTTCTCTAAAATGGATGGGCACGAGGCAATTTTAAAATGCATTCAAGGCAACTCTCACAATTGAGAAGGGCACCAAGGCCATTAGTTATGGGAAACTTTGTGTCATCGTATGAATTCTACTAAAATTTCTCTAAATCTTACTGCACTTAGCAAGCTACACACCGTACCAGATCACTCGGCCATTCTTGCGCGAGCGTCGTCCCGCCGCGCTTTAAATCGCACGCGGGCCGAGTCCGGGCGCTGCAGCATTGCGTGTTCTACCACGCGCATACACAGGGTGCACTATTTATCGATCGTCTACTGGCATGCGCGTGGCAGCAATACCGCGTTATTGTTTTGCCGCCGGGTAGACTGCGTATCCGGCCTCACGCTCTGCTAGAGAATGTACACGCTCTGCCCGACAAATAGTGCGGGCGCGAACCAGTCTAGCCAGAGGCAGAGGCACCGACGGCAATTACAGAAAAGGGCAAGGCAGCGTCACTGCCGTCGGTCCGGGTTGGATTTTCAGGGGCAGTAACGGCGATTGATAGGGCGCACCAGCGGCAATTGCCGTTCGGGTGCCGTCGGTTAATTCGAGCCCTGGTGTACAAAAGGAAAACGGGAAAATAGTGCTATTTCACGACAATATTATTCTAACTTTGCCTGCGAGTCTAGAATAATTATTATGGTATTGCATTAAGCAGAATTCTTTGCTCTACAAAAGCCCGCACACACGTGATTATTTTACTCAAAGTAAAATGACGCGATGAGTCAATTTTACGTCACATTGTGCGGCGGATTTCGTTGAGTAATTTGACGCATGCGTCATTTTACTCACGTGTGCGGCGGATTTTCCTTGAGTAATTTGACTCATGCGTCATTTTACTTGAGGTAAAAAAACTCACGTGTGCGCCGGGCATAAAACAAGACCAACCGCTGTCAATACGATACTCCTAGCTGAGATATTGGCTCGTAAAACTTCCCGCTCCACAGGCCTCACAGCGCCTCGCATCCACAATATTCACTATCCTTCTCGCTTTTTGCGGGGTTAGGAAAGTTGCTTTGTGAGAGTTCGGTTTTTACCGCGATAACTTTATGAGATGAACGGCGTTTCGGTTATCATCGTGACTTTCGGGGGCATTGCCTATGCCCTTATCTCCCATTTATCTTTCCTAGCGACGACTAATCGCCCTTCAATGATAGAGCCGGCAAATGGTTTCTAAATTAAGTCTCTACAAACGCAGCTCAGTTACTATTATGGTGAGTAAGAGTACCAAATTTGGGGCATGTGACATCAATTATCAGCGCTCCAAACGGCGGCGACGGAAAACGATAGCCAGACCCGCCAAAAGGGCGAGAAGGATAGTGAATATTGTGGATGCGATGCGGCGGTGAGCCTGTGAGAGGCATGATTATGCCTCCAATATCTCGCCTAGGAGTATCGTAGCAGACAAGCGGTTGTCTTATTTTTAGAAAGCAAAGAATGCTGCTTAACGCAATACCATGAACTGAGTCTAGAACCGCATACAAAGCTAGGAATAATATTGCCGTGAAACAGCACTATTTCTCCCGTTTTCCTGTTGCACACTCTAGGTAATTTATTAGCTCTTGTTAATTATCATTATATAATCACATTATTATTATAAATATATTTCATAGCTAGAAAGGGCAGTTGTCGCCAACTACATGTATTCCGCCGCTGTTCTCCCCAAGATGTGTAAGTGCTACGAAGTTTGATCGCGCTAGGTCAATTAGGGGCCGAGTATTAGAGCGGCAAGGGAAATATGATGAAGGTCAAGGTCAAGGCTCAAAGTAAAGTTGCAGTGACCTGGCTTCGGCTACGTGACACACCTCTTCCCCAAGATGTGTAAGTATACCAAGTTTGGTCGCCGCTATAGGTCAATTTGAGGGCCGAGTTACAAAAGTGGAAGAGAAATATGATCAAGGTCAAGGTCAAGGTCAAATAAAAGCCGCAGTAACCTTGTTTTGGTACGCCGACACACATTGGTCCCCAAGATGTGTAAGTTATCACAAGTTTGGTAGCGCTAGGTCAATTAGGGGCCGGAGTTATGAGAGCAGAAGGAAAATATGATCAAGCGTCAAGGTAAAGGTCAGAATAAAGGTCGTAGTGACCTGGTTTTGATATCTCGCTCACCTTCTCCCCAAGATGTGTAAGTATACCAAGTTTGGTAGCGCTAGGTCAATTAGGGGCCGAGTTAGAGAGCAGAAGAGAAATATGCATCAAGGTCAAGGTAAAGGTCAAATAAGGGTCACAGTGACCTGGTTTTGGACTCTGCACACTTCTCCCAAGATGTGTAAGTATACCAAGTTTGGTCACGCTAGGTCAATTAGGGGTCGCGAGTTATTTAGAGCTGGAAGCGGAAGGGAAATTCTCTGCGGCGGACCGAGCGGCGGCGGCTGGGGAGACATGAAACCATAGTATCCCCGCCGACTTCGTCGCGGGGGATACAATAATAAATGTCTATTTAATTATTATTAATCAAAATATATTACAATCATCAAATTACATGCAAATTAATATATATCCACGTATTATTCACGAACCTTCGCATTGTCGCGGCCGTTAACTGCGGACTATCACCCTCATGGTCGTCTTGCCACGTCAACAATGGCTGCCGTACTCGCTCGTCGCACTGCTTCTCAGTGATGCCACCACACCCAGCTGGACTCGGGGAGCGTGACCGAAAATTGCCGCTACCAGATGGTGCCGGAGAATTGTCAGACAGCGTGATAGTATCAGTGGTTGCTGCTGCAGGATTTGAGGAACGCGTGAAGCATTCATCTGTGGTGATAAAGAAATACAGTAACAAAGTCATTAATAAAGTTTCATTCCTATAGATTTGTTTTTGTCGTTGTACAGCTAGAGTTGTTGGGCATTTATTAGAAATCCGTGGCTCACACGACATCACAAGACTTCAGAACAACTAAGTGAGTTGAACTTATTAAGAATTATAGATCAGTATTATCAAACTGTTCTTAGCATTGACAAACGTTGCTACATACTTAATGTGAGATAGAACGACATTGCAATGTGCACTGTTGCCAAGTAAACCTGCTATACAAGGAAAAATAGAAAATCTGAATAATCAAGGCATCACCTTTGGTATGCACGTGAGTTACAACAGTTGTGATTTCCAGGTTCAATTTTATAATTCATAATTTAATGGTTTTATACTGTGCAAGTCAACTTAAAATATGTTTACCTGCATGCTACACTACATAAAATACATTGAAACTAAGGAAAACTGAAGGAATTTATTGTAACAAACGGTTGATTTAAACATATTTGTAAATCTCTCGAACAGATATATCTCTACAGAGCAATTAAGAACTAGAGCACTCGGAGAGCACAGACCTCCGCCAAGGCAGCTGAATTCTCTCAATGTTAATTTTTTTATTAATTAATTAATTAATTAAGTGGAAAAATTAATTAATTAATTAATTAAATAAATAATTAATTGGATCCGGATTAGTGCAAGCATGCAGGTGGGGGAAGGACTGTGGTTGGCCCTTAGCCTGTGGTTGCGTGTTTGTAAGTCTACAGCCAGCGCACCTAGCGGAAGTGAACTGAAACGTGCATGGTAACACACACACACACAAACCAACACTCAATGGCACGCCGGTGAAAACATAACCTCCGCCACGCCCCTGGCAGAGGTAATAACTTACAAGTTACAACTGACTGCCGTTTCAACCATGCAATGTTCCAAATTCTGCAGTTCAACCTACACTAGTGATTGATAACCACACACACACCTAATCCAGTAAAACGTTGACTATCACTTAAAAAGAAAAGTTGTGATGCAACATACTAGACTTGATGAAATCTAATAGTGAGAGGTTGGTCTTTCCAAGGCTCTTCTTCTGTAGATAGTCACTTGCGTAGTTGTAGGCTACGGTGAACGACTCAGACATGTGTGAATGCTCACCTGCGTACTGTCAAAACCAACGGGGACACCACATATGTTAGCAGAGAAGATCCTAGCTACGCAGTAATCCGCCTCTATGCTCTAAGACACAAAGTACGACTGGCAAGAATGTAAACACCTTAGCTACCCAATAAAAAATTAACCTCTAACCCCTCTGGCACATAACCTTTAGCAAAAAATAAATAAATAAATAGAACTTAAAATAAAAAATTTTAAATTCATGTGGAATATATTTCTCGAAATGTATATGTATACGCCCTGCTCCACCAGGGGAATAAATTGCAAATCTTGCATCTATGAATCTGATGTTTGATGGTCGTGATGAGAGAATCGTGCCCACTATGTGCGGTGTGGCTTACCTTGAATTCGCCGTGTCTCTCACATCCAAATGGCCACAGATTTTTCAACGACATTTTCATTCTAGAAGGCAAATAAAATTCGAGATGTTATCCATCATCCTACAATTAGATGAAATGAAGCCTTATTTTCTAATCCTTATCGACACAACAAAACAAGCATGCTGATACTTCCTGATAATCTTTTTGTGTACAGTACCCCTAAACTTGGAGTAACGCACAAAGGTTAATAATGCTACCTGTGAACGGTCTCATTTTCCTTTCTATACTGAAAATGGTAACTCTGGTACATAATCACCCATTGTCTTATATGTATTTAATCAAACTCAAGGTAGAGACAAAAGCTTTCACACTAGACCAGACCACTGTTGAGTATTTGAGCCGAGCCAAATGAAATCAGAGGATTATAGATATCCGCATGTGCCTTACCCTCGCCTGCTTTCTGACTGCGGGGTAGTAATAAAAAGAATCGACACCTTCTTATGATAGCATTTGCGAACCTAAAAACGAACAAAATTTAACATTACATGAATATCAATGATGACACAGAAAAGGGAGTTTAGGGTAGAAACACTCATAAATTCATTCCTTTAAAAAATTACACAAGAGAAGATTATCAATCCTTATCATGAGTAAATGGTCATAATTCACAAATTATGTATGGGCAAATGTACATTGCCTAGAGTGGCCATAATGTTGTGTACTACTGAAAGGTAGATTGATTCAAATACACATGACCTTATATGTTATAGTTCTATACATTTGTAGTTTTATATTGTGTTTTATTATCGTAATCGCTTATTTACAGTTCTTTAGTTCTTTAGTTATATACAATTTTCGAGACAATTTTCACACACAACAAATTAGTGTGTGCACAGTGTTTCACAAATGTTAGTGTTTACTTATTACCACTGCTGGCCATAGAGGATGGTCACGGTATTTTGCCCAGACAATGTCGCTCTCACTATACTGTGACCTGGCAGCAGCTGAAACACAAACAGAGACATACTCTTCAGGGGTAGAAATTAACTTTTGAACACGGGAGTCCAACGGACTCCCTACCCTCAAAAAGAGGGAGTCCGCAGCAAAATGAGGGAACCCGCAGTCTGAGGTTCAAAATTAAAGATATTAACAATAACTCATGTGCTTATCATGCGGTTGCATGTCTGTCAAATTTTCTTTGGATATTAGCTGAAAAAATACAGTATTTCCACGAGGCCGTGCTCTGGAACGAACTATAGGTAGTATGGCAGCATTTTCAAGGAGCCACACGGACTCCTGCATACGTCAAATCAGGGAGTCCGACAGTAAATCTGGGAGTATTTGACTCCGGACTCCGGTTAATTTCGCACCCTGCTCTTTATATATAATTATTATATATATATATTATATATATTCTCTTTCTATATAATATGATTATATATAATTATCTCTTATTATAGATAATTCTGATTAAGACTGATATGATTAAAGGACATAGCAACAACAGAAATAACAGAAATAATAATTTAATGTTAATAATAATAACTATAATATATACATGTATAAATAAAACATTGTGCAACATGATAATAATGATAATTAATAAAAATTAATAATATTAATTATAATAATATACGACAGTGCTGAACGGCAGGCGTGTCACCAACGCTATGACAACATACCGGGACTTGTCCCTAGCAGCATGTCAAACACCGGGAAACTGTCACTGTCGCTGTCTGTGTCACTGACTTCTCCATCCTGCTCCAAAGACAACGCGTCCCTGTCCATGCTGATAGGGGAGCGATGCCGTGGCGGCGCTGCATCTTCCGCCGATGGTAGACAGTCCGCGTCGCCGAGACATCGGCTTTTCGTCGCCGCGAGGAAATTTCCGTCATCGTCGTCGTCGTCGCGAGGCGAGGAAGATTCAAACAAGTCTCGCTCAAAACCGCACTGAGAGATGGAGGCGGCATCCATCGGCACGCTAAACAAATAGAAGATGACGCAGACGATCACGCATTTTTATTTTTCATAAGTGCACCGGGCATTCATATGCATATATATATATAAAGCACCATGTGTTCTGCATCTAAATCTAATATCAGTTTAGCTCTAGTACTATAGCCCGCGTACAGTTGCCGCAGGCCTGTGGCAACAGTACGCGGGCTATAGTACTAGAGCTAATATCAGTTTGCAAAGTTGGTTGCGACACACCTACATTCTTCAAATGCACTAAAATGTTATAAACTTATATGCACAAACGTCACTAGACCACACGAGATAAACATTGTATTCTTATACATTAGGGGCAGTTAGGGTAATAGATCAGTAGAACATAATCTAACTATAAATTAACGACCTTAAACTAACCGCATTGTTATTCTAACCCTAGCAATACCGTTTCTTGGAGCTATGTCAGTGCTAGACCGAATAATTCTGTCCCATATAACCTTTTTTATATTTTGGTGAGGGTTATATTGGGACAGAACGAGGTTCATTGAAATTTCGTGAGATCGCATGCAAAATGCATCCGCTGCTAATGCGGCCCGTACGCCGTTTCCCTTCTACATGGCTTTACCTTGCTACTGATATGCGTATACATTCACTTCAATCGTTATTTACTTCTTAAAAGATTGTTTTTCAGAAACCCCGCTTCATTAACTTTAGTAAATTACGTTGGCCATTTACAAACAATCAGACCAAAAACAGCGAGTCTTACAATAGCCCCTGGTTCTCGCTTGTATCTGTGGCGCTGCAGGAGGCCTGATAGACTCGCTGTGATTGGTCTGATTGTTTGTAAATAGCCAACGTAATTTACTAAAGTTAATGAAGCGGGGGTTTCTGAAAAAACAATCTTTTAAGAAGTAAATAACGATTGAAATGAATGTATACACATATCAGTAGCAAGGTAAAGCCATGTAGAAAGGAACGGTAGGGTTTTTTTCGCGCCAATAGCGGCGTACGGGCCGCATTAGCAGCGCATGCATTTTGCATGCGATCTCACGAAATTTCAATGAACCCCGTTCTGTCCCAATATAACCCTCACCAAAATATAAAAAAGGTTATATGGGACAGAATTATTCGGTCTATGTCAGTGCTAGCTCTAGTAACTATAGCCCGCGTTACCCGTACGGTTGCCCAGCGGCAACCGTACGCGGGCTATAATTACTAGTAGAGCTACTAATAGTAATACTACTATTACTAGAGCTATGTCAGTGCTAGCTCTGGTACTATAGTATAGGCTAGCCGGCCAGCGGCAACCGTACGCGAGCTATAGTTAGGGCCTACTAGAGCTACTAATAGTAATACTACTAGGGTGAAAATCTACTTTAGTTTAGGCACCTTAGGTATCACGAAGTGATGCACAGATTTCTGTGTATCATCAACTGATGCACAGATTTCTGTGTATCATCAACTGATGCACAGAATTTCCGTATATCAAGGAATGATGCAAAAACCCTAACCCTAACCCCAACCCTAACCCTAACAGTAAAACACTTCGTGATACATAAGGAGTAAGGTTACCGTATACTTTATGACTTAGGGTTAGGGTTAGGGTTAGGGTTTTTGCATCATTCCTTGATATACGGAAAGTTTGTGCATCAGTTGATGATACACAGAAATCTGTGCATCACTTCGTGACACTTAAGGTGCCTAACGTGGATTTGCGCCTACTACTAGTACTACCAGGGTACTACTAGTAGTAGTACAGGGTTCTCCCTACGTTGCGCAAACGGGGCGCTCGCGCCCCGTTTGGGAAAACTCCCCCCTGTTTGAATCGTTGCGCCCCGTTTAAATTACCTCCGCCCCGTTTAAATTCCACCACAATAAAAGTTTGCCAGCGCGGGAATCGATCGTCAAGAATTGCCGTTCGACCAGGACATCCGACGCGTACCACGCATGCACTGCAGACAGTACACAAGTTAACCTGACAATGCACAGTTAACCTGTCACTAACTGTACACCGACTCGGCTATCTTATATATACAAGAACCCCAAATACCGTCTATGGTGTGGTGGCGATTTTACGCATTAATTAGTCGTACGGTAAAAATACACGCGTCGGATGTCCTGGTCGAACGGCAATTCTTGACGATCGATTCCCGCGCTGGCAAACTTTTATTGTGGTGGAATTTAAACGGGGTGGAGGTAATTTAAACGGGGCGCAACGATTCAAACAGGGGGCATTGATTGATGTATGCCGTGCAATGCGATGATGATGACGTGATGATAGTGATGACGAAGATGATGATGATTATTTGATTTATATTCTGTGATATTTCCGTCATTTCGCGCAAATAATGACTCAACTGTGTCAATAACGACTAAAACAAGCCCGTCAAACTGTACTATCAGTTTTAAGACCCGGAGCTCCAGGGGCTCCACCCCTGGACCCCCGCCGGGGCGTCGCCCCTGGACCCCCAGCCGGCAGCGCGTTCGCGCTAGTGCTCAGGTCAGTTGGTCGGAGTTAATGTGCACGTGCACAGTGTAGTGGAGGAGTGAAACTTAGAAAAAAACTGACAAAGGAGAGTTTGTTACTGTTAGGGCTTTTAGACAGAGGAACATATAATAAACTAGAGCCACTCGGAGAGCACAGACCTCCGCCAAGGCAGCTGAATTCTCTCAATGTGCAAATTTTTTATTTTAATTAATTATAATTAAGTAAAAAAAAAGAATAATTTAGTTATTAATTAATAATTATTTGGATCTTGGTTCACCATCAAATGTAATTCAATTCTAAGTTACCCCATTTCTGACTATCTGGAATTTTTTTAATTAATTGGATCGCGATCACGCCAAAAATGTAATCAATTCTAAGTTACCTATTTCTGATCTATTCTGAAAATTTTATTAATGAATGGATGAATGAATGAATGAATTGGATCCGGATCCCACCAAAATTCATCAATTCTAAGTTAGCCCATTTCTGAGTATCCTAAAAAATGTTATGACAATCCGTCCATAATTTTCCAGTTAGGCTTAACCTGTGTTACTGTGTGTCTGTTTGTGTGTGTGTGTGTGTGTGGTGTCGTGTGTTGTGTGTGTGTTGTGGTGTGGCGCGTGTGGGTGTGTGTGTGTGTGTGTTGTGGGTGTGAGTGGTGGTGTGAGTGTGTGTGTGTGAGTGTGTGTTGTGTTGTGTGTGCGTGTGTGTGTGTGTGTGTGGTGTGCGTTGCGTGCGTGCGTGGCGTGGTGTGATAGTATATACAATTTTGTAATAATGTTTTATTAGTTATCATACTAATAATATATATTTTAGATACTTTAGTCAAAACATCAGCTTGCTCATTCCTCTTTGAAATTGACAAATTGACCTTTTAAAAGATGCAGAATTGGTTGCTTTCAACATAGCCTGAAAATGCTGGAAATGCCATATCCAGGCTCTACATTTCAAATTTGTACAGAAACACCAATCTGTAATACAAATAATGTTAGTTTGTATTACAGGGTTCATGCTGTAGGACATATGTTTTCTAGTTGGAGTTTGGAAGTGAATATATATATTCAAGGTTTCAGTAATGCATGCTGTAACATCACTCATAGGTAGGACATCATTAGTACCCGAGAAAATTAAAACTTAAAATTATAAATAATTTTATATTTTCATGGGTTACCTCTGCTTTCTCGGACTTTATATCTAAGTAGATGGTGGATATTTATTTATGATAGTCTTGTTTCTGTAAGCGAACTTGTTTATTCTTAGTTAACTGCTAGCTCAAGGTCTGTGTTAGTTTTTGTTGTATATTATTATTATATAGTTCCGTTTAATTATAATAAATAGTTTTATGTATTCTTTATGTAATTACTCAAGCAGCTTGGGGTTTTAAAGGCAAAACGGTTGTCACAACAACATGGAAGATAAACTAAAGATAAAAGATAGTCGAGTGATGTTATAAAAGTGTTTATATCATTCAAACAATGTTATTTTTTTGACTATTACCAGGTGAAGAAAATGAAAATTTCTGTACGCCCTGAAAAAGATTCACTATTTCATATCTTCTTTATTTCTATTACATATATTCATATTGATGCAAATATATTACTTCACTATAGTTGACACTGTACATAGACATGTACTGAAAAGGTGTTATTTCCGTTTTTCTTCCATTTTGAAAATTTGAAATTTTCTCCGTTTTAGTGGAAAAATTGCAAAAACTCCCTCCCACACCCTCCCCCCGCTCGGTCGCTTCACACCCTCATTTGGGCGCTCCGCGCCCTATCGCGCACATCCCCCGGCTCGATCGCTTCGCTCACTCAATTGGGCCCCCTACTTATAAAGAACGTTGACCGCGCATGACTGAGAGAGGCTGGGAGATGCGGAAAGTGAATGAATGTAGTGCTGTATGTGTGATCTGTGTGTCTGCTTGTGTGTGCTGCTGTTTGTGTGTGTGTGCGTGGCCGTGCGTGCGTGCGTGCGTGCGTGGCCGTGCGTGTGTGCGAGTGCGTCGTGCGTGCGCGTGGCGCGTGCGCGTGTGGTGCGCGTGTGCGCGCAATCGCCCCGTTGGCAATCGTGGTGCATGTGCGCGCGGTTGTGTGTGTGGTGTGTTGGCCTGGTGTGGTGTGTGTGTCGCACGTGTTTGTGTGTGGTCGTGTGTGTGCGCGTGCTGTGTGTTTAGTGGTGTGTGTGTGTTTTCGTGCTGTGTGTGCGCAGCGGGGCGCGTTACTGGTCGCGTGTGCGTGTGCGCGATGCGGAGTGTGCGTAAATGCCGTATGCGTGCGTGTGGTGTAGCGCACGTGTGCCTGGTCTGCGCTGTGTGTGTGGTGTGTGTGTGCGTGTGTGTGTGGTGTGTGTGCATGTGTGCACTGTGCTGCATAGTTGGCGGGTCTGCCGCCTGCTGTGTGTGTGTGTGTGTGGTTAGTGCTGGGGCCAGGGCGACACGCCCCCCACCCGGCAGATGTCCGGCGCCCGTCCCTGCCCACACGCCGCGCTGCCCCCCAGGGCGCTGCCTGGTCGCTGTGATGTGCGCTGTCCCCCCCGTCGGACCTGTGAGCGCAATGTGCCCCCCCACCAGCCGTCGCGACTGCCCCGTGCATGCCACGTGTGTGTATGTGTGTGAGCCGTTGTGTGTTAGTCTGCTGTGTGGTGCGTGTGTGCTGGTGCGTGGCTGCGTGTGCGTGTGCGGTAGTGCGTGTGCATCCGTGCCGTGTGGTTGTGGTGTCGTGTACGTCTGGTATGGCGTTGCGCCCGCACCCCCGCTGCGGGCGGCGTTCTGCCGGCTGCGTCCATCATGTGTGCGGCTGTGCTGCGGCCCGTCCTGCTGTGTGTGCATCCGCGAGTTGGCTCCGTGGTGTGACGTGTAATATGTGCCTGCTGGTGCTGTGCGTGTGTGTGTGCTGTGGTGTGTGTGTACCGTGTGTGTGTGTGTGATGTGCCCGACGACGCTGTGTGTCGTCGTGCTGTGTGTGCCATCCGGCGTGTGTCTCGAGCGCGCGGTGTGTGTTGTGTGGGGCCACTGCGCACTGGGTGTGTGTGATGATGTGTGTTTTTGTGGCGCTCGCAGTGCGTCGGTCATGCCGGAGGCGTGCCTATTCTGATATTATCTCGAAGCTATACTTCTGGTCAGGTTGCGTCTAGACCGACAGTCATTCGTCGTTTATATGATTTCCATACAATATCATAAAAATTCTCTGAATCACCCCCTCCCACATGGAAAAGTTAGCGACTTCAGCTGTCAGGAATACGCGTTAAAACGTGTGCAGATATCGGCAAACCGTGATTTCACTGACAGCTGCTATATATCTAAGTTACTTATACATGCAATCATATAACCCCCCCCACCCCGCGACCCCCTCCCCCCCTTAACCAGACCGCGACTCTTATTCCCGCCACTCCTGGCTACGACTACACCTCCGCCCACCCTCTCATCTGGGGCTTAAATCCTCGTTACCCTTAACCGTGCACGCATTGATCCAACCGTACAGCCTGCTTCAACTGCTCATCTCGCAACACCACAGTTACACGCACGCTAGCTGCTGCCAACACTGAAACAATTAATTCAAAACATTTAATGTGTTAGTGTTGCAGCAACGCTAGCGATGCGGCTCTGTACTTGTGTGTTGCAGATCGAAGCATCCTTGGACCGGACATTTACACCGGTGATTATTAGGCGCAAACTAGAGATTATATTTGGTTCTTACTTAGACAAAATAGGAGAATTACTTTGGTAAAAGATTACTTAGTCGAAAATAGAGATACTTTCGTGTAGTAATACATTGCGTGTAATTATTTACCTTTTTAATTTTTTAATTGAGACGTTCCAATGCCTGTGCACACGCGACGCGCCGCGCCGCGTGCCGCACACACACACACAGCACCACACACACACACACACAACCACACGAGCTCACAACCTACGACAGACCCGCGGCGCCGGTGTGCCTCCTCTCTCTCTCTCTCTCTCTTATCTCTTTTCTCTCTCCTCCTCTCTCTCTTCTCTCTCTCTCTACTAAGCACCGCACACACCGACAACACACACCACACACACCACACACACACACACACCACACACACGCACACACACACCTCTAGATCTTCTCTCTCTTACTGCGTCTCTCCTCTCTCTCTCGTTACTCTCTCTCTCTCTCTCTCTCTCTCATCTCTCTCTCTCTCTCTCTCTCTCTCTCTCTCATCTCTCTCTCTTCTCTCTCTCTCTCTCTCTCTCTCTCGGCCATACGACACCACATACAACATGTCCATTCTCTCTCTCTACTCTCTCCTCATTCCTCTCTACTCTATCTCCTCTCTCTCTCTCCTCTCTACTCACGCCACGCACGCACGCCACCACAACACACAACACACACACACCACACACACGACACACACACACACCACACACACTCCGGCAATCAGCAGAGAGTCTCGTTGCCGCAACTATGCGTGTAGGCCGCAGTTGTGCCGGCCAATCTTTTCAAAAGACGAAGGCGCATCAGTACGAGTGGCGCATTGAAAAGTCGCAAAGGCGCACCCTTTTAAAACGGGCGGTGCCGTTCTAAGAATATATACGTGGCGTTTCGCCCCTCAGAGGGGTTGCCTCTCTGCGACCAAATATTAGGCTGAAAATTGGTGTTTGGCAGGCACCAGAGGCATTAGAACACTAATCTGGTATCGGCACTGAAAATGTCGCCTCGCGTTCAAGCGACAAACATGTTGACCTTTCACCACAGAATTTTTGATTTAAAAAAAAAAAAAATTTATTTTATTTTATTTTTTTATATTTTTTTATTTGCTGCAGGCCTTCCGCGCGGCGCACAGAAACCGTAGAGGCGCAGCAATGCCGGCGGGGCCGCGCACGGGGCCCGAGGCCGCAGTTTGGCCCACCCATAGGCTGGTTAGCGGGCATATATGACCGCCTACGCGTGTCGGCCAAGAGTCACTTGTGTGCAGATGGGGAGTTGTCGAGCACGCGTAGCCCGCCCTATATCATATTATAATATCTATCATAATTATAGTATATATATATATATTACTACTATATTATATATATATTTATCAGAGCTAATGAGATATTTATTATTAGCTCTTGATATTATTTAAATAATATTATTCTAGTGTATTATGGTGTCAATTATATTTTTATTTTCCCACTGTGTGGCAGCACTACTGCTGGGGCCAGAGCGCTAAGGGGTGTAGGACCATTAGATCGTTCACAACGTCGGCTGTTGCTAGATTGAAATTAGATGTATTTGGTCTGAGCGCAGCGGGCCGGTAGCTGAAGAGTCATTCTATGTTCGTGCTATACATTTTGGCAATGTTGTATGATAGTTTGAAAGCTGGACGATTGAAAGTCGACGGATCATTTGTTGGCCTGCAATTCTCTTTTATGGGTACTAGTATCGGTCAATTAGATATTTACTATTAGTAACAATAGTTGTGTAAATGGCAATAGTTTATGGTAGAGTAGCAACGACCGGTGTTGGGGGCATTTGCCTTCGCCAATCGTAGGCGCAGAGGGCTCGCGTACCCCCACTGGCACTGACATACACGTCACATAGCTCTACTCTAGTACTACTACTACTGACTAGTATCTAGGTACTAGTGACTCAGTACTAGGGTTCTCCCAGCAGAATGACATTCAAACAGGGGGGGGACGTGGGAGGGGAGGGGGAAACTAGGGGGTCCGGGGGGGCTGTGTATTTTTACCGTGGACTAATTACATTGCGTAAAATCGCCACCACACCATAGACAGGTGTATTTGGGCGTTCTTGTATATATAAGATTAGCCGAGTCGGGTGTAATTCTTA
>NW_014577299.1:267463-271292 GCF_000485595.1 Priapulus caudatus | reverse complement strand
ATCATCGTCATCATCATCATCATCATCATCACTATCATCACCATCATCATCATCTCATCATCAGCATCATCATCACTATCATCAACACCATCACCACCACTATCATCATGATTATCATCATCATCGTAATTATCATTATCACCATCATCATCATACTTAATGAACATCATCAAAGTAACGTTGATATACTATAAAGATTAAAGACTAAAGCAAGTTCATAGAGCTCTGCGTTTAGCAGAAATATGTGGACAGGTCGGATCTTCATCACATATACCACGAAATTTACTCTTTAAACTTGGGGTAAAATGGAGAAAAAAATATATAGCAAACACCAATTTATCTTTGATGCATAATTAAGGCGTTTAATATCAATACCATGGACGTTAAATTAAGTTGACAAAATGACTTTCACCACATAAAAATAAGAAAACCTGCCTTCATTTTACTTCAAGAAAGAAAATATATTATTATCAATAAAAAACAATAATAAAATACAAGTAGTGTGATTATAAAACACAATATAGTTTTTCAGCCAGTTTAAATTACTGGACTTGTTTTTCTAAAATGGATTAAAACCATATAAAAAATTTTCTTTTACAAAAATGTCTTTTTCCGCAATATTTGCAACGAACCGACCGCCCGACCGACCACACGCTGATTCCTATATACCCCCGTCAAACTTCGTTTGGCGGGGGTATAAAAAGCTTAGAATATGGAGAATCCAGAAAAACGAAATTAAAGACAATTGGACCTAAATTAAGAGTTTAAAAAGCAATAGTATAGAGACAAATAATGTTTTGACTTGTAGCAAGTCAACATTCAAAACGCATCTCCTCCGAGGTATAGAGGCGTATACATTCTACATTTTAAAGATAGATATTATGATGCTATACAAACAAATAATGTTGGCTTTTTTACATTATTCAGCTGTCTTCATAGTCTAAAGGCAATTTTGCAAAAAATCTGAAATGTACATAATTTGGTTTAAAATAGGGTTACCTTAAAAGCCATCATTAATCTGTTCATCTACAAACAAGCAATACATGTAGTTCCTTCAAATTTCATTGAATTTGAGTAAATACTTTTCCAAGTTTTTAGAATTCTAGTCTAAAAAATCAGATTTTCGGCAAATGAGCTTGAAAGGTCATATACAATATTGATATTTGTTCGATGAATGTGACATGGATAAAAATAGGAAAATAGCAGGATAAATAGCAGTAGTTGGTTCAATGGAAGTTTATTAGGGCATGTTAATCACGTATAAACTGCCATGTTTATTTTCTGCATGACAATAAATGTTGCTACTGCACTCTGAAAAAAGAGGAACACAATTTGGATGGTACAAATTTTGATTTGGGACAATTTTATTTGGACTATTTAAGAAAAGTAGAATAAAAAATCTCCAATCAAAGCTGGAAAATAATCACTTCTGGCCCCCATAATGTACAACATTGATAACAAAATCCTTAATTTGTCTATTTAATAGTTACCCCCTACCCTACAAAGTATGTATTTTCTTAAAGCTTAGAATCCATGGATCATTTTGAGATAAAAATCTAAATTTTGATGAAAACAATACCCCACTGGGCCCCTTAAAGGTGGAATGGAAAGTAACAAGAACTGCTGCTTAAGGGGATCAAAAGCCTATTCTTATGCTGTGCCTACAAAGTCTTGCCTAGAGAAAATGCCTAGCGCTGTTTTCCTGCGGTCTCTCTTTGCAACAAACTCGTTTGCAACTTCTACTAAGTCAATTCCATAGAGGCGTTCTTTGTGGACATTTAAAAGTGTAAGATTATTAAATCTTATCTGGTTCATGGTAGATCTTAACTATGTTTTAAGGCGTCTTGCGGTCGAAAAGGATCTTTTGCCAACAGCGTTGGTTGCAGGGCTTACTAGCATTAGTTTGATGATAGTAATGAATTCAGATATCAACATTTTTTTGGCACCATCTAGTTTCTGGACCTGTGAATATACTTTATACACACACACGTACACACGCACACGCGCACGCGCACGCGCACGCGGCAATCAGCAGAGCGTCCCCTTGCGCAATCATGCCGTGTCGCAAGATCTCTGTGTGAGATGGATGTCCGGACGCGTAGCCTACGGCTCCTCGTCCGGAACCGGTCGCGTAGCCACGGTCTTATTTTTATTGGTGGCCAGGCGGGCCGCGAATTTGCGATTCCCAAACCGTAATAGCTTTGGAAGAAAAATTGAGCAACGTGATTGCTAGAAAAATTTTAGGACACGCATTATTAGTCAACAGCTAATATATTAAGTTATAAGCTAATATTATAAAGAGATATATTATTCAGAACATAACAAATGTTACAGAACAAATAAATGCAAAACAATAAAATACAAAGAAATACATAAACGGCAGAGGAAAATAAAAACACCATATGGCGTCGAAACACGGTACCTTACGAATCACGAAGCGAACGCTCTGGCGTTGACCACAAGACAGATACTAAATTCGTGGATATAGAAATCTGTTAACCCTAACCCTAACCGTAACCCTAACCTTAACCATAACCCTAACCCGAATCCTAACCGTAACCCTAACCTTAACCATAACCCTAACCCGAATCCTAACCCTAACCCTAACCCTAACCCTAACCCTAATTCTAAAATAAAACAAAATTAGCCACAAATAATAAGAAATAAAATAAATAAGCCCCTGTGCAAAATGCGCGATGGTGTGCGCGCGATAGTGGGCGTGTCCTAAACATTTTCTAGCCAATCACGTTGCTCAATTTTTCTTCCATAGCTATACGGTTTGGGAATCGCAAATTTGCAGGCGGGCCACCAACCCGACAGTTTCAGGTGGCCCGACGCCGTTTCAGGTGGCCATTGGCACCCGGGCCACCGTTAAAGTCGAGCCCTGTCTATGCGCTATATGCATGCCAGGCTAGGCTAAGTACTAAGTTAGGCTCTGCGTGCTGCGCGTACTTAAGCCGTGCGTACGCGTGCGTAGTGCAGTATAAGTACAGTGTGTGCATATGCAAGTACGGTACTGATATTCGACCCTCGATCGAGCCTCCGAAGCACAGGATCAGGCCCCAAAGTTCGCACGGTATTGGGGCAAATACGGCCCTGTGCATGTCTGTTTGCTATAGAGTAAGGCTAGAGGGACTTCGTCAAACTTTGTAATTTTCCAGTTGGCAGATGAAAATGTGGATAAACACTCTCTTTCGCTCTTTCCCTCTTCCTCTCCTCCTTATTCCCTCTTTCTTTTCTTGCATTTCTTTCCGATCATACAAAATACATATAGACATAATATGTCATATGACATATGACATATATTATATTTTCTGCCAAAAAAGTGGGGGGCCCGGAGCCACCCCGCCTCCCCCCTGTACGCGCCGCCACTGTGACTCTCTCTCTCTGTGTGGGGGTGTCTATAAGCATTTTGCGTAAGCGCGTGCTGGCACTCAAAAAATTTTCAAATTACGATCAGACCACGAGAAAGCTTTCTACATTTTGTCAATATTTGCCCATCCGCTCGTGTTTTGAGCATAGCTCAATCCATACCACATATTATGTCAAAACATCTGTCTGCCTCCGTAACCCACGCGATCACAGTGCATTAGGTTATATTTGCGACGTTGCTTACATATACGCACATCATGCGATAATGGTAAATTTCGAAGATTTTACCTGAATTATCTACGTATTTTACGCGCACGGGCAATCGCTAGTATAGATTAATTGTGACAAAGGCGGACACCATTAATTGTGACACGCCGTGACACAATTAATTGTGACACGCCGTGACACAATTAATTGTGACACGCCGTGACACAATTAATTGTGACACGCCGTGACA
>NW_014577299.1:254897-259897 GCF_000485595.1 Priapulus caudatus | reverse complement strand
TCATGAGCAATCTCTGCCGAAGAACCCTATGTTATATACATCCCTTTTGCGCTTTTCAATAGAGGTAATTATTGCCCGTCTTCTTGTACTCGTAGCGAGAGTTGTCTTGCAATTCGTGCAGACCCGCAAGCTATTTTTCTAATGATATAACACAAAACAGTTACTTGAAAATTGCCTATTGAAACATCATTCTTTCCACGACCCTCGTATAACACGCGGGCGTGACGTGACGTTGATCAACGTTTCAGGTGGCGTGACGTGTGTGCTGACGTCACACGCGTTTACGCGTGATTGCATGCGTAACGAATTACCGTGACTGGATCGTATCATGAAAGCAGCCGACTTACGGTTTTCTTAATTGCATTAATAATACGTTTATGCATAATTATTATGTGTATGAGGCAACCTATGGAAATATTTCATTTCCTCCTGCGTCGTTTACATGCATTTATTAATGCGGTCGATCGTCCTCAAAATACGACATTCGAGATAGAATCTCTAGCTACAATTCTTTAATTGCGCGCTGCAAAAATGCGTATGATTTCTTTTACTAATTTACCTAATTATCACTTCAAAACCCGTAACGCTATTGAGTAGTAAGAGTATAGTGTTGTAAGACCTATCTACTATATGATATGGCGAGTGTTTGCATGTGCTTATTTTATTATTTATATAATCAATGACGGCTGTGCATACAACAGGCAATAGTAACCACGCTAATGCACTGAGGTGCTTGTATAAATGGTATTTTCTAGAAGATTTCATCAGCCTTATTTTTTGTGCAATATTATTCATAATTCTACGGAAGCAGACAGCCACAGCGCAATGCCCATTTATTCACATGAAAACGCTTAGAATGATTGCATGATAGGTTTAGATTTTCTGTCTCGTTTAGAAACTGCAATTTGTCTGTACGATTGTAGACCTCTTTCAACCTTTACACAGGGTAGGCAACTCTGACCTTGTACTGGAACTCTAATATTAAATGGAAAGAAAAGCAGAAACATTCTAAAGGGGAAAGAGGAATTTTTAAAAGGAGGGAGACTAATATAAGTGATGAATGAAAGAGAGTGAGAGAGAGAGAGGTGTGTGGTGTACGTGGGAATGCTTGTGGTGAGAGATAGCATGGGATAGAGGGAGAGACAGACGAGGGAGTGAGACGGCACTGAGAGTGAATTCCACAACAGCTAACGGAGAGAGAGAACGGTAGAGACACGCACGAGAGTGTGGTTATCACGGTCCCGTCCGTCAGATGTGAGAGAGGCGCATGATGTGAAGAGAAAGGAGAGGGAGCGAAAGAGACGGAGAAGAAAAGAGACGGAGAAGAAGGAGAAAGCAAACAACGGGGCGATAGAGAGCGGGAGCGGGAGACATGGACGAGAGCGCGCGCGCCGGCAGAGAGATGCTACACGATAATGTGATATTGGGGCGAACGCGGTCCACAGAACAGATCGGAGAGATCTCTCGTTGGGCTCATTTCACGTACCGATTTCACTGTCCGATTTCCCCCCGGCTTCGCGCATTCTTACGCTGCACTGCGTCCGATCAGGCCGCTAATTCAAAACAAATTGGTGTTTACTTATTCGATCCTGGCGTGAAATATGAATCCGACGTGTGCTCGCGTGATGCGTCTCTGTCGGTCATCTGCCAACACAAGTACAACGACAGTTTACCACGCGCTTCACAACGACAGTTTACCAGCGCTCACAACGACAGTTTACCAGCGCTCACAACGACAGTTTACCAGCGCTCACAACGACAGTTTACCAGCGCTCACAACGACAGTTTACCAGCGCTCACAACGGACAGTACCAGCGCTCACAACGACAGTTTACCAGCGCCGTCACAACGACAGTTTACCCAGCGCTCACAACGACAGTTTACCAGCGCTCACAACGACAGTTTACCAGCGCTCACCACGACAGTTTACCAGCGCTCACAAACGACAGTTTACCAGCGCTCACACACGACAGATTTACCAGCGCGCACAACGACAGTTTACCAGCGCTCACAACGACAGGTTTACCAGCGCTCACCAACGACAGTTACCAGCGCTCACAACGACAGTTTACCAGCGCTCACAACGACAGTTTACTGCGAAACGCCGCCCTTAAAGTGATTACGTCACTGTAAATAGTAAAAAATAAAAAAAATATTTCTACTTTTTCACAAAATATAAGTAATTCTGTTCACATTTTATGGTTAAATTGCTGCATTATACTTCCTATTTTACTATATTGTTTGATGTGGACATACACTAGTGACCCATACATAGACCATAGCAAGCAATACATGTTGAGAATATTAATTCAAATCGTCCAGGTTTTTTGGATTTTTAACTAGTTGAGAAACAATCTTATCAGGTAATAATTTGACGATTTGTTTAGTCTCTGTTAGTTCTTACTTTTAATGTAAAAAAAATGTCAATTTTTTTTACAAATTTTACCATAGAAAATTCGTGACGTAGTCCCTTTAAAACAACATCGCTTGGATACGCCTCTCGATGGATACGCCTCCGCATATATATTTGCCATCGTTCGGGTTATTAGTTTAATTAATTCATTTTTCTCGGTTACAGGTGTTTCGCTTTTACGGCTGGAGACACATCGCCATCATTTATGATCAGGCGTTCACGTTCAGTCAGATAGTGGACCGAGCCTCTATAGCGAGTTGGAGAAATATCAGTACCAGCGAGCGCCTTTCCTTTGTCGGCACTCTGATGACGTCGACTACCAGGATCTATTGCGACTAGCGAGTCAGACGGCGCCGAGGGTACGACGCGTGCTTGAGGAGGGTGACGTCACGCGAGCGTTTTGAACCATATAGGTGGGGGCGGAAGTGACGTCACTTCCCCTTAGAAATTACGTCCGGTGGAGCCGCCCCGAATGAAAACAAAGCACGAATCGGGCTGGGAGCGTCTATATTCAACGCGGTTACGCGGAGATGACGGTACGCATATATTTGCTAATATATGACTAATTCGCTGCGTCAATAAACTCAATAATTCACAGAGAGTATGCCTAGCTAAGAATTGTGTCTATAGTATCTATAATATATTATGCAAAAGATCTCCTCGTACCCAGAGCCGTACGTTATCTTAGGAAACAGCGCCCCGGGGCAAGAGCTAAAATTGGCGCACCACAATTCCAACTTCTGACGCCAAATAAATGTGTGTTTTTGTTGTTCTCTAGATTAGGATGCCAATGACTTCTAAAACTACAACTACTATCCCAGGTTCAGGTAACAGGGGTCTGTGTACAGGGATTTGTACCAGGGGGGTCTAACCGTAACCCAAACTTGTGAGCACGCGAAGGGGGGGGTCTGGGGGCGTTTCCCCCAGGGAAATTTTTGAAATTAGACCCCCTTAGATGCGCTTTCTGCGCGAGCAGCATGGGGGGCGTCCAGGGGTCCGGGACCCCCCTGTGCGATGGCCCTGTGGGGTAATCAACTTGTCAAATAAAGGATTGAATTATTCAAGATATCATTTAGTAGGCAGATTGTTTTTTTTCCTTTGCGGTTTTGCGTTTTTTTTTACCTTTAGCTTTCTTTTTTGCGCGCCCCTGAACATGGCGCCCGAGGTCACGTGCCCCCCCCCCTAGATACGCCACTCCTACCTGCGCTTGAATTCAGTTTACGTTCTGCCTGGAATTTGAGTTTATTGACGGCACGAAGCGGCACGATTAGCTCATGCTAGATCATGCACGATTACGTCTATGGGCGCGGAAGTAGAATTTCAGAAATGCATTAAATTTCTAAAATTCTAAGTAGTACCTAATATCCACACTAGTGTTAGCCTATACTCTCTGTGAATATTTGAGTTTATTGATGCCAGACGATTAGTCAATTATTATAGCAATAATGATGTCCTTACGTATCTCCGCGTGCCGGCCTTGAATATAGCACCCGCCCGAATGGAGCCGCTGCGGTTCAAGGATAGAGATATGTCCAGATTCGAGACCGTATGTCGATTCTCCCGTAAATGGGCGGGTAGCCCCTTTCTACCAGCTCCGGAACAGGGGTGTGTTCTGGAAAGTCTTCTTTGTTCATTTTTCGACGTGAGAAACATTAATGTGAGCTTTACAGAAAGTGTGCAAAAAACTGCCTATTCAGCCGAGGACTACTCGCCCGCTTCCCACTTGTTACTCGTAGGCCATTGCTTCGCCGTTTCGTTCTCCTGACTAATTGCCTGGTTAGCATCTGTCTCTCTCTCGGGTACGGCCAAGCTCAAAAATGCCATCGTTTTTTAGTCACCTTGAAAGACTGTGATTGCTGGCATCCAAACACACATAATCCATTGGCACTATGCCGCTGCGTGCACTTGAGCGGTGCGTTACTTACGGTTTGTTTTCATCGGCTCGAATCTACATCCTCGCGATCAAATAAGTCAAAAAGTTCCCGGATGTCCGGCGGCCCCACCTTATTATCAAGAAGTAAATAAAAAAAGCGTTTTGTTTTGTTTTAGTGATTACACACACACACACACACACACACACACACACACCCCCCCCCCCCAAACTACACAACAACACACACCACAACACACACACACACACACACACACACAAACACACACATACACACACACACACACACACACACACACACACACACACACACCACAAACACAGACCCCCCCCACACACACAACATCCCAGGCGGCCGCTGATAAGGATTGCTGCTACCAGGGGGAGGGGTCTAACCATACACTCAAACTTGCGAGCCGCGAAGGGGTGGCGTCTGGGTTCTTGCCCTCAATTACATACCCAGGAACTATGTATAACACACAATTCGTCGCAGTAATCACATCTGCCCCATGCAACCTCTTCCTCCCGCAACCCATTATCTTGTTCAATATACGCACTCAAGTCTGTGATATTAGGTAATCATTAATAATTAGTATAAATCATATAAGAATTACAAGGAGAACAAATTAATCGATACAATAATAATTATTCGCTGCTGAAAATAGTCGATAACTAATATCTTCACGTTGTTCGAAA
>NW_014577299.1:246570-254872 GCF_000485595.1 Priapulus caudatus | reverse complement strand
GTGATTTGGAAAAAAGAGAGTGAGACGAGAGAGGGCTGGTGTGTGGTGTACGTAGCATGCTTTGTGTGTGAGAGATGAGCAGGGATCAGAGGGAGAGACAGAGAAAAGGAGTGAGAGGAGACTGGAGAGTGAAATTCACACAAAGCTAACGGGAGGAAGAGAGAACGTAGAGGTACACCGCACGAGAGTGTCGGTTACACGCGTCAGTGTGAGAGGAGCGCGCATGATGTGAAGACGAAAGAGAGAGGGAGCGAAAGAGACGGAGAAGAAAGAGACGGAGAACGAGAAAGAGAAAGCAACAACGAGGGCGAGTAAGAGAGCCGGGAAGCGTGGAGACATTGGCAGAGAAGCGCGCGGCCGCGGCCAGACGAGATGTACTACGATAATTGCTTGATCATTGCGGGCGAACGCGGTCCACAGAACCAGAATCGGAGAGATACTCTCGTTGGGCTCTATTTCACGTCCGATTTCACGTCGATTTCCCCCCGGCTGCCGCGGCCATTCTACGCTGCACTGGTCGAGTCAGAGCGCTAACGTCAAAACAACACTTGGTGTTTGGACTTACTTCGATCCTGGCGCTGAATATGAATCCGACGCTGGGCTGGCGCGTTGATGTCGTCTCTGTCGGCGTCACCCCACAACGTAACAACGCACAGCTTTACGCAGCGCTCACAACGACAGCGCGTACAGCGCCTCACAACGACAGGTTTACCAGGCGCCTCACAAACGACAGCCCTTTACCAAAGCGCCACACACCCAGCTTTACCAGCGCTCACAACGGCGACAGTTTAACCAGCGCGTACGAACGACCAGGCGTTTTTACCAGCGCTCACAACCGTAGCAAGTTACCAGCCGCGCAAACAACGACCAGTTGTACCAGCCGCATCCACAACGACAGTTTACCAGCGCTCACAACGACAGCAGCTTATACCAGCGCCGCACACACGACCAGTTTAGCGCAGCCGCTCACAACGACAGTTACCCAGCGGCTCACGAACGAACAGTTTACTGCGCAAAACGCCGGCCCTTAAAGTGATTACGTCTACTGTAAAGGAGTACCAAAAAATAACAAAAAACTATCTTCTACTTCTCTTTTTTATTTCCTCTCACAAAATATTAAGTAATTCTGTTCACATTTTACTGGTTAAATTGCCTGCATTATACTTCCTTATCCTTTACTAGATTGTTTGATGTCGGACAGACACTAGTGACCCAGTACATAGACCAGTAGCAACCCAATACATGTTAAGGAATCATGTAATTCAAAATCGTCCAGCGTTTTTTGCGAGTTTTAACGAGTGAGGGAAACAATCTTATCAGGTAATGAGCATAATTTGACGATTTGTTCAGTCCCGTTAGGTTCTTACGTCTTTAATGTTAAAAAATGTCCAATTTCTTTTTACAAAGTTTACCATAGATAATTCGTGATCGTAGTCCCTTTAAAACACCATCCGACTTGGATACGCCGGGGCTCGATGGATACGCCTCCGCATAATATCATGCCACTCGTTCGGGTTAGGTAGTTTGAATTAATTTCGCATTGTGTTGGCTCGGTTAGCGAGGTGGTTTCGCTTGTTACGGGCTGGGGAGCACATCGCCATCATTATGACCTCTCAGGCGCTTCACGTTCAGTCAGATAGTGGGACGAGCCCTCTTATAGCGAGTTGTGGAGACAAATAGGTCAGTACCACGCGACGCGCTTTCCTTTCGCTCGGGGCCACCTCTGCATGACGTCGACTACCAGGATCTATTGGCGACTTAGCGAGTTCCAGATCGGCCCGAGGTACGACGGCGTGCTTGAGAGTGACGTCACGGAGCGCCTTTAACCATATAGGTGGGGCGGGAGTGAACGCGTCACATTCCCCTTAGAAATAGCGTCCGGTGAGGCCGCCGCCGATTGAAAACCAGAGCGGCGCAACATCGGCTGGCGACGTCTTGATATTCCAAGCCGGTACGGGCGAGATTGATCGGTATCGGCAATATTTAGCTAATATATTGACTAATCGCTGCCGTCAATAGAACTCAATCTTTTCAGCAGCACGGAGTAGGCCTATCTGAAGCTAAAGACACCCTGTGTCTATAAGGCGTATGCTATAATATATTATGCCCAAAAAGAGTCTCGCCGTACCCAGAGCCGTACGTAGTTCAGGGAAAAACAGCGCCCGCGGGCAGAGTGCTAAAAGTCGCCCCGAATTTCCAACTTCTGGGACGCAATAAAAAAATAAATTCAAAAAAGAATGGAAATGTGTTGTGTTCAGGTTGTTCCCCCAGATTAGGATGCCAATACTTCTAAACTACAACTACCTCATGCTCAGTGCAGGTAAAACAGGGGCGTGCTTACAGGATTTGTACGCAGGGGGGTCCTAACCGTAAAGCGCAAAACTTGTGAGCCACCGCGAAGGGGGGGTCTCAGGAAATTTTTGTTGACAATTAGACCCCCTTAGATGCGTGTTCTGCGCGAGGCAGGGGGTCCAGGGGCCGTCGGACCCCCCCTGTGCATGCCAGCTGCGCGTAAGCAACTTGTCGAAATAAAGGATTGAATTATTTCAAGGATATCATTTAGTAGGAGATTTGGCTTTCTTTTTCTCCTTTGGCCTTTTTGCGTTTTTTTTTAGCCTTACTGCTTTTTTGCCGCCCCTCTGAACCATGGCGCCGGCGTCACGTGCCCCCCCATCGCCCCCCCCTTGGTAAAGCCACTGCCCGTACCGGCTTGAGATTTCGGATACGCTCTGCTGAATAATTGAGTTTAGTGACGCCCACGAAGCGTCACGACTTAGCCTGCTAGCTCATGCACGCCAGTTAGTTATGCGCGGCGGAAGTGGAATTTCAGATAAGTAAATTTTCTACAATTCTAGATACCGAGTAGTCCACATGTGTTAGCTATTACTCTCTGTGACATAGTGAGTTTATTGATTGCACGATATGTCAATATTATTAGCAAAATCATATGCGTACCGGTAGAGGTGTTGCTGCCGGGCCGGCTTTGAAGTAAGATACCGCCCCGAAACTGATGAGCACGCTGCCGCTGTTCAAGATAGAGATCGAGTCCAGTATTGAGAAAACCTATGTCAGTTTCCCGTAAGAAATGGGGGGAGCCCCTTTAACTTCGAACAGGGGTGTTCTTGAGAAGTCTCTTGGTCATTGCGACGAGACAACATTATGTGCACCTTTACGAGAAAGTTATGCAAAGAAACATACGCCTTTTCAGCGAGACTACTCGCCCGGTTTCCCACTGTTGTCCTCACATCTGCTACGCCGCTCTTCCGTTCTCCTGACTAAATTGCGTGTTCAGCCATCTCTGTGCGTGCTGCTCGCCATCTCGGGCTATGGCAGGGCCCTCAAACAACATGATCGTTTTTTTCACTTAGAAAGACCTCGTGACTTGCGGCATTCCAAGACACCAGCAAAATTCCTTGGCACTAGCGCGGCGGTGCATTGAGAGGTGCGCTTACTACGGTCTGTTTTCACCGGCTCTCGGAACTCTTACATCCGGTCGAAACTAGTCCAAAATCCTTTCCCGGATGGTCCGCCCCCACCTTATAATCAAGAGTAAATAAAACAAGCTTTTGTTTTGTTTTTAGTGATTCCCACACACCAACCAGCACACACAAAAACACAACAACACACACACATCGCATCCAACACACCAGCACAGCACACACACACACACACACACACACACACACACACACACACACACACACACAAACAACCCCCCCCACACACACACACCAGGGGCGTGTACAGGATTTGTACCAGGGGGAGGGGTCTAACCATAACTCAAACTTGCGAGCACGCGAAGGGGGGGTCTGGGTTCTTGCCACCTCATTACATTACAGGAACACACAATTCGTCGCTATACACTCCTGTCCCCATGCAACCTCTTCCTCCCGCAACCCATTATCTTGTTCATATACATCAAGTCTGTGTATTAGGTTAATCATTAATATTAATATAAATTCTAATAATTAATAGAACAAATAATCGATCAATAATAATTATTCGCTGCTGAAAATATCGATAACTAATATCTTCACGTTCGAATGTCATTACATGTCATCATCAAGTGTATCACGGGATGAGCATACTAGAAGTGACCCATAGAGAGGCACTTGTCACATGCCATGTGCCATAGCGCTGTGAAACGGAATGATGGCTTGAAGCGTGTGACGGTTTGTCTGTCACCAGGATATCTCAAAAAGTTACGGACGGATTTTGATGAAATTGTTTGGACCGGTTGGTCTTGGGCCAACAACCAATCGATTAGATTTTGGTGGTGATCTAGATGGTCCTGTCCTAAAGTGCCAAATAAGGCCTCTACTGGGAAATCGAGTGAAACAAGCTGGAGTCTTTACTAATGTGTTGGTATTGGTCCATATAAACCCCCCCCAAAAAAAGTTACAAAATTTTTGTTGGTCGGAAACTTTTTTACGGGCTACGCCCTTTTTTCGATTTTCGCGATTATGGGAAAATTGTGTAAATCTTACCTGAACACTTTATAGTCGTGTTATACATGTTAATAGAGGTATTTTGGGGCGGGGAGTCGATTCCAACAGTCAGTTTATTCATAAATTAAACGGTTAAGGCTTAATTGACCAATTAAGCTCAATTAAGCTCAATCGAGTTCCAAAATTTCGGTGTTTTCTGACATATGGTATGTTAGGTATGCTTTCTGGTTTTTTTTGGATGCCCAATCGAATTCTGGTGTTATTTAAACACTCAGAAGTACGATTCATCTATAAAAAGTGTTATAGATCGATCATTAATAATCATACGCGTTACTGTTTAAATTTAAACAAGTATTGATTATGAAGCTTTACGAACTCGACAACCCGAAGATACTCGATAAAGAATCATACACATAGGATTTGATTGAATACAACCAATATAATATAATTTGTCCTTTAACAGAACTATTATATCACAATCGTACAGGAAGAGTAACGTCTAAGTAAGTCTAATACACTGTACACAAAATTTACTTACAGCATGTCCCCAAATCAACCGAACCTATCAAAATAGTCCTATATATCATAACTTATAGTACAATAATTAGTACAATATTATAACTAGAGGGGGTTTATATGGACCAATACTTAAGGAGAGCAAATGGCAGACCGGAACAAATAGAGAGAGAAACAGAGAAGAAGAGAGAATAGTGAAAATGTTAGAGAGGTAGAGATAGAGAGATAAAGTAAGCAAGCAAGAGAAAGAGAAAAAGAAAAAGAGCGAGCATGAGCGAGCGATGGCGACCAAAAGAGAGAGGAAGAGAGAGAGAGAGAGCAAGAGCGAGCGAGAAAGGGAAAAAGAGAGAGGGGGAAAGGAAGAGAGAGTAAGAGAGCGCGCGCGAAAGCGAGCGAGAGGTATGACTCCATCGGTGACAATCGTCCGTTATCGTGTCATGTGTCGTTAGTCGTAATACGTTTACCAGCATTACACGTCGATTACAGTGATAGTCGTAAGCGGTCACGCAGATACGGTGAGAGCGATTCTCATAGAAGCCTACAAGATGGGTTTGATGACGTCTGAGTACGTGTACATTACGCAGGAGCTCTTCCAGTCAGCCTACTGGGGCAACATGCACTGGTACAGAAACGACTCTGACGATGAGGTGAGTCTGGCAGCACTAGAAACAGAACGTAGCATGAGAAATGTAGCACAGAACTTCAAATATCAAGGCTGGCATTTTGGTGGCCCGGGCACTCTCTTGCATTTACAAGTGCTGCGAGTAGAATGTCAGAGATGCATTTAACCTAGCTCTAGAACTACAGCCCTCCGCTCCGCCGCAGGCTAGTAGTTCGTAGTAGTAGAGGGTTATAGTTCTAGAGCTACATTTAACCCATTTCGCCTGGAGCCAAAGCCACATGGCGTTGCGTTCTAGGCAGGTGACCGTGGGCAATTCGCCATTGACCATGTAACAGTACCAGGCTACATGTCTCTTGAAGCGGCAAATGTCCTCTTGCACCCCTCCTCCTGCTAGCTACGGCTCTGAATGTAAGTTCCAGCGGGTCATAGTCGTCGTCGTCGTCGTCGTCGTCGTCGTCGTCGTCGTCGTCGTCGTCGTCGTCGTCGTCGTCGTCGTCGTTGTTGTTGTTGAGTTGTCGTTTCGTTGTCGTTGTCGTTGTCGTTGTCGCGTCTCTGTAATGTTTGACGCGTGATGCGTTGTAATATCATAGATTTTGATTGCGCATGCGCGTAACTACGTTAAGTCAGGAAGCCCTACCGACTACAATGTTTCTAATTGCAATCATGGTTTCATGCATATACCGTGCATATAGGTTCCAGCGTTAGTTGTCAGTTATTACGAATACGCTTGACGTACAGGTTAATTACTTATTGATTTTATTGCATTTCATATCGTGACATTGCACAGCCGTCGGAGTGTGTAAGTTAATACCTGCAAATTATGCACGGAGAATTTACGTTAACTACAGCCAACAGTGGCACTTCGTTAAGTAGTTGACAGAAATTTTGATTACGTACGAATTTTGAATTCTTGCTACCTTTATTACGTACGATTATTGGTAATTGTATTTAGTTACATTATGTTGGTACATTGCTGTGGAAATATTATTAATGACGTAGGGTTTTTATTACCCTAATTCGTTTGCGCATATTTCATGAGCAATCTCCTGCGAAGAACCCTATGTATATACATCCCTTTTGCGCTTTTCAATAGAGGTAATTATTGCCCGTCTTCTTGTACTCGTAGCCGAGAGTTGTCTGTCAATCGTGCAGACCCGCAAGCTATTTTTCTAATGATAAACACGAACAGTTACTTGAAATTGCTATTGAAACATCATTCTTTCCACGACCCTCGTATAACACAGCGGGCGTGACGTGACGTTGATCAACGTTTCAGGTGCGTGACGTGTGTGCTGACGTCACACGCGTTTACGCGTGATTGCATGCGTAACGAATTACCGTGACTGGATCGTATCATGAAAGCAGCCGACTACGGTTTTTCTAATTGCATTAATACGTTTATGCATATATTATGTCATGAGCAACCTATGGAAATATTTCATTTCCTCCTGCGTCGTTTACATGCATTTATTAATGCGGTCGATCGTCCTCAAAATACGACATTCGAGATGCATCTCTAGCTACATTCTTTAATTGCGCGCTGCAAAAATGCGTATGATTCTTTTTACAAATTTACCTAATTATACACTCAAAACCGTAACCTATTTGAGTAGTAAGAGTATAGTGTTGTAAAGACCTATCTACTATATGTAATGGCGAGTGTTTGCATGGTGCTTATTATTATTTATATAATCATGCGGCTGTGCATACAACAGGCAATAGTAACCACGCTAATGCACTGAGGTGCTTGTAAAATGGTATTTTCTAGAAGATTTCATCACCTTATTTTTTGTGCATATATATTATCATAATTCTACGAAGCAGACAGCACAGCGCAATGCCCATTTATTCACATGAAAACGCTGAGAATGATGCATGATAGTTTAGATTTTCGTCTCGTTTAGAAACTGCAATTTGTCTGTACGATTGTAGCCTCTTTCAACCTTTACACAGGGTAGGCAACTCTGACCTTGTACTGGAACTCTAATATTAAATGGAAAAAAACAGAAACATTCTAAAGGGGAAAGAGGAATTTTTAAAAGGAGGAGACTAATATAAGTGATTGAAAAGAGAGTGAGAGAGAGAGGGTGTGTGTGTGTACGTGAGCATGCTTGTGTGTGAGAGATAGCATGGGATAGAGGGAGAGACAGAGAGGAGTGAGAGAGACTGAGAGTGAAATTCACACAAAGCTAACGGGAGGAAGAGAGAACGGTAGAGACACGCACGAGAGTGTGGTTACACGCGTCAGTGTGAGAGAGGGCGCATGATGTGAAGAGAAAGAGAGAGGAGCGAAAGAGACGGAGAAGAAAAGAGACGGAGAAGAAAAGAGAAAGCAAACAACGAGGGCGATAGAGAGCGGGAGCGGGAGACATGGAGAGAGCGCGCGCGCGGCAGAGAGATGTACTACGATAATGCTGATATTGGGGCGAACGCGGTCCACAGAACAGATCGGAGAGATCTCTCGTTGGGCTCATTTCACGTCCGATTTCACGTCCGATTTCCCCCCGGCTGCCGCGCATTTACGCTGCACTGCGTCGATCAGGCGCTAATCAAAACAAATTGGTGTTTACTTATTCGATCCTGGCGTGAAATATGAATCCGACGCTGGCTCGCGTGATGCGTCTCTGTCGGTCATCTGCCAACACAAGTACAACGACAGTTTACCAGCGCTCACAACGACAGTTTACCAGCGCTCACAACGACAGTTTACCAGCGC
>NW_014577299.1:243976-246560 GCF_000485595.1 Priapulus caudatus | reverse complement strand
GCACGTAGACGTGCGTGCGTGCGTGCGTGTGCACGTACACGTGCGTGCGTGTGCACGTAGACGTGCGTGCGTGTGCACGTAGACGTGCGTGCGTGCGTGCGTGTGCACGTACACGTGCGTGCATGAGTGTGTGCGTGCGTGTGCACGTACACGTACGTGCGTGCGTGCGTGCGTGCGTGCGTGTGTACGTACACGTGCGTCCGTGCGTGCGTGTGAACTTACACGTGCGTGCATGCGTGCGTGCGTCCGTCCGTGTGTGTGCACGCACACGTGCGTGCGTGCGTACGTGTGTGCGCGCGTGTGCATGTACACGTTCGTGCGTGCGTGCGTGCGTGCGTGTGTGCGTGTGTACCTACACGTGCGTGCATGCGTGCGTGTGCACGTACCCGCCCGTACATGCGTGCCTGCGTGCGTGTGCACGTACACGTCCGTGCGTGCGTGCGCGTGTGCGCGCGTGTGCAGGTGCACGTTCGTGCGTGCGTGCGTGCGTGCGTGTGCTCGTACACCTTCGTGCGTGCGTGCGTGCGTGCGTGTGTACGTACACGTGCGTCCGTGCGTGCATGCGTGCGTCCGTCCGTCCGTGTGTGTGCACGTACACGTGCGTGCGTGCGTGCGTACGTGTGTGCGCGCGTGTACAGGTACACGTTCGTGCGTGCGTACGTGCGTGTGTGTGCAGGTACACGTGCGTGCGTGCGTGCATGCATGTGCACGTAGACGTGCGTGCGTGCATGCATGTGCACGTAGACGTGCGTGCGTGCATGCATGTGCACGTAGACGTGCGTGCGTGCGTACGTGCGTGCGGGCGTGTGTGCGCACGTACACGTGCGTGCATGCGTGCGTGCGTGCGTGTGCATAAGTGTTTACGTGCCTGTGCAAGTACACGTGCGTGCGTCCGTGCGTGCGTGTGTACGTTACGTACATCGTACTAGTGTTGCCGCCTACCGTGGAGTTATGTACTATTCGCTAACTCGAGTTAAGCGTCTACACGGGGCCTTAACTCGAGTTAGCTTAACCTCGATCGACTGGCGAGGTTAGGCTAACTCGAGTTACCTTAACTCGAGTTAAGGCCCCGTGTAGACGCTTAACTCGAGTTAAGGTTCGTCATGTAGACGAGGCTATATATTTACATGGGTATGTGTTTGTGCGTGCGCGCGTCTATCTATCTATCTATCTATCTATCTATCTACCTATCTATCTATTTCTCTATCTGTATCTCGTTCTATCTCACGCTCTCTTTCACTCTTTCCCTGTCTCATTTTCATATCTCGCACGCGCTTCGCTTGATCTCTCTCTGTAAGCAGAGGCCCGAAGCGTCTGTATGGGACGCAGCTCCACTACCACCATCCCGCGTATAAGTACGATGCGCGTATCACTATATGCCACTTAACCGTGCTTCGCGAGTAACGATGAAGAAACGATGAACAACGCTTACTGTTACGGTTAATGCTTACTGTTACGGTTAATGCTTACTGTTACGGTTAATGCTTACTGTTACGGTTAATGCTTACTGTTACGGTTTGCCGTCCACACAGGTCGCGTTCAAGGCTTTTGAATACCTACTGCTGCTATCTCTACTAACACCTGAAGATGCGTCATATCTCGAGTTTGCCGAAGACGTAAAGAGGCGCTCTCTGGCGGACTACGGTTACGACTACGGGGATAACGAGGTGCGTGTGGGAAATGTCGAGATGACATATGACCTACGTCACTAACTGAATACCCGCTGTGCGCGCTCAAACGTAATTATTTCATGTGCGTCGTGTTAAGTAATGTTATGATTTGACGTTAATGAATGACGTTGTAATATCATACGTCATGGACTGTAATAATTAAGTTAGGATCTAATTAGATATTATGGTGATATTGACAACTAATTGTTGTTATATTTGATGTTAACACCGAGTTTCGACTTATAGTGGTTTTTTCGTCAGATTTTTCAAACTCTACACGGCTACAAAAACGGCCCTAACTATTTAACTCTTTCGCTACGGCTGTGTTCATCTGCAAGTTAACCGCGTTGGCGCATTACATCCGGTGATATCAACTTTACATCCTCCTAACCGCAAATTTATGAATGATATATAATATAATCCGGAAAGTTACCAATAATGGTTGTTTATCAAAAGCCATGTTCGCGCGCGCGTGTTACGTTGCAGCCGTTTATTCTAGTATTTTAATTATACGCAGTAACGTCTAATTAGTTTTCTCTGAATGATGCGGGGAGACAGGAGAAAGGGTGGTTCAGTGACTTGTTTGATTATGTACATGGTCTGCTGTATTATAATATTAAACATATAAGTCACGCTGGCGCGATAGTAATTTAGAAGATAGGACAACAGACGGTGTGGGCTTTGATTCGTGTTTCATGTGTTTACACTATTATGACACAGGTTGTGACACACGTTTTGACCGAGGCTATATGCAAACATACATGCGAGGCGTATGCAAACATACATACTGACACGCACGCGCGTTAACGCACACGCACATGCGCACGTACGCACGATCAGGCACAAACATACACACACACACACACACACACACACACACACACACACACACACACACACACACACGCGCGAGC
>NW_014577299.1:242066-243650 GCF_000485595.1 Priapulus caudatus | reverse complement strand
TGTGTGTGTGTGTGTGTGTGTGTGTGTGTGTGTGTGTGTGTGTGTGTGTGTGTGTGTGTGTTATGGGTATGTATATGCACTTAACGGCTGTTTGTGAATTGTAGAATCAAGTGAACTACTGGTTAGTTCCTCTTTCGTCGGAGAACGTCGAGTTTCATACCCCGTCGTATCACGCACATCGTTTACTTAATCCAAACGTCTGGCTTCGAAGCTTTATTTGTTTTTTCACGAATAAATGTCCTTCCTTATCTGCTGGTTCGTGACAATATCTATGACAAACACGAAGAGAGACTATATAGGCATCAGGTGTGCTCACCTGCGTCAAACCACAAATGGCGTTTATTTCATCTTTCGACGTCAATATTCCAAGGTCTTTTAAAACAACTGCATAAAATCGAAACTCGTTTTATAGTTTCGTATCAGATCTCTTGCACCTCTCATCGACCAGCAATGGTGAGCGATGAATATGTGCGCATATTATAGTCACGGAACACAAACAAATAGTGTTTCACTGTCGCGAAAGGCAGAACACGCGAGCGGACGCACATAAGCCTCGTCTACACGACGACGCTCAACTCGGAGGCAGCCCTATAGACCGAAGGTCCGATAGATCGAATATTGCAAAGGATTAGGGTTAGAGTTAGGGTTAGGGTTAGGGTTAGAGTTGGGGTTAGGGTTAGGGCATATATATGGTTTATAGTGGCATCATATGATTTATAGTGGCATCATATGATTTATAGTGGCATCGGTGGATGTGCGGCATATTCACGTTCGAATACGGCATCAGTGGATGTCCGGATGCGTAGCCTGGCCGACCGATTCCGGACATGTAGCCACTGCGTATTCAAATAAACCTTCGGTCTATCGGGCCTTCGGTCTATCGAACCTTTGGTCTATAGGACTGTAACCCTTAACTCGAGTTAAGCTAACTCGAGTTAAGCGTTAACTCGAGTTAGCGATTATGTAGCGTCTACACGACAATACCCGATAGCGATTATTACCGATTTATTATGCATGCGTGCGTGCGTGCGTGCGTGTGTGCGTGTGTGCGTGTGTGCGTGCGTGTGTGTGCGTGCGTGTGCACGTATACGTGCGTGCGTGCGTGCGTGTGTATGTAAACGTGTGTGCGTGTGCACGTATACGTGCGTGCGTGGGTGCGTGCGTGTGCAAGTACACGTACGTGAGTGCGTGTGTACGTACACGTGCGTGTGTGCGTGTGTACGTACACGTGCGTTCGTGCGTGCGTGCGTGCGTGTGCACTTACACGTGCGTACATGCGTGCGTGCGTGCGTGCGTGTGAACGTACACGTGCGTGCCTGTGTGCGTGCGTGCGTGTGCACGTTGACCTGCGTGCATGCGTGCGTGCGTACGTGCCTGCGTGCGTGTGCACGTTCACCTGCGTGCATGCGTACGTGCCTGCGTGCGTGTGCAGGTACACGTTCGTGCGTGCGTGCGTGCGTGCGTGCGTGCGTGCGCGCGCTAGCGCGTGGGAGTGTGTGTGTGTGGGTGGGTGTGGGTGTGGGTGTATATGCTCTCCTTACGTCTGTGTGAGGTTTAGAAAAAAGAGTAAAATTATGTTTATTT
>NW_014577299.1:226238-232142 GCF_000485595.1 Priapulus caudatus | reverse complement strand
CGGTTTATAATGGTCTAAATAATGTACAGTAAATAATGAGTTATATAGTAGATGTGATATAGTAAATAGCAATATAGTGTATAGTAGTACTAGTAGTATAGTAAATATCAGTATATTGTATAGTAATATAGTATAAAAAGTAAATATTCGTATAGTGAATTGTATGTGGTATATTGAAACAGTAGAAATATGTCCTATTGATTATATATTGTATAGTATAATGCAGCATGTTTTATTGCACGCGTCAATTGATTGATTGAATCGGTGAGATGCAGAATCGAGAAAGCGCCCCCCAGCGTGATAACGTGTAGCAGATACATAATAGAATAATGCGCGTTTGCACTTATTAGAATAATGTTCCGGCTGATCACTATTGATAATGCAATCTGATATATTTACACGCTGCCCCGTGTTTACGCGCGGTTTCATTCCCACTGTTTCCACCCAGTGCCAATACCTCATCGTGCATCGTAACACGTAATGGCGAATGGGAGAAACTTTATAACCAACCTTGTACCTGTCAGGATCACCGATATGTCGCTAATTTCGCACGAACGCAATTAACGTGTCAGGGTCATTACAGCTTTGGAACGGAACGCGACGTCATAATAACTAGTAGGTTTAGTTAGTCGGCAATTAACATTAATTAATTGAAGTCACTTTTAGCGGTGGCGTCGCTACCTGTCATATAGTTCTAGCCATCGACACCCATCGTATCACTCTAATCAGTTAAAGCCGTCGGCCTGATTTCCGCAGCATCACGGCGCCATGGAGACGCGTCATCTGCGCGTGTTTGCCCTGTTTACGTGGCCATCACGTAACATCTGAAAAAACGGGGGAGAAACACTAAAATAATCCAAAAATCTATTCCGCGCCGTAACAAAACATCTGGCATGTAATATATATATATGTATATATAATATATATATATAGATATAGATATATATATATATATATATATTATCGCATTCTCAGGAAATTTTCATGGTTCCCGATCTGTCCCGATACAGCGGGTACCGTGTAATAGTCAGGGTTCCGTTGTCGGAAACATGATAGAAAGTTGCGTCCGAAATGTCCGAAACTTTTGCAGAGCACTTCATTTCAACATTTATAATACTTTAGGCACCAATATATTTATACAGCTTCATTAAAATTCATGATATTTCTGACAACGGGTCCCTGGCTTCCTCTCTTAATTATGGCATAACTTCTGACGGCGAATGCATGCGCAGATTAATTAAGGACAAGGCACCAGTCTATCCATGGGGATATATATATATTATATATATAATGTAAATATCGTTAGCAGCTATGGTGGTTGTCGCGTTATGGCAACGCGAGTATGACAAGCAAAAGTGATTTTTTGGAATCAAATCGGTTTATATAATCTTATGACATATGAGCGCACATAATGCGATAACTATACATGTGCAAACACGCGCGCATGCATACCTCCGCACAACGAGGCCCGCGCATACGCACATATAATTATAAGAACACGCTTACACACATACACACGCGCACACGCGCACACGAACGCGCACGCACGTCGCGCACACACACACACACACACATGCACGCATGCACTCACACGACCACACGTTCGTTTGTCATTAGATGTATACATGCCGACTACATGCGAGTGTGTTATATCCCAACACTGCCCGTGCGGCGATATTTCGCGTGGGTTGCTTCGTGCAATGTACGCCAGCAGCTTAAACCGACTTCGCTTCCTGCTGCGGCCGCGCAACCTTATAAACCGCCGGAAAATACTGGCAAATGCGAGGCGCAATCAAACGTCTACTTAATAACAGCGGAAGGAAACGACAATTGCAGGAGAGTAGAGGTAGAAACACCATGCAGTTATAACTGCTCTATAGCCAGTCGGCCAGCGATTCTATTGGGTCAATTCGCGGATGTTACAACACCTGCTAGAGACGGAGCGATGCGGAGAGAGCGTACAACGGTAAAATGCTGAAACCATGTTGCAGTATTAGTCGAATTAATAAACTTTCCCTGTTGTTCTTTGCAGTATTATTGATCAGCTGTCCTACCTTGTTCATATAAAACAAACCGCATGTCCCCAAGATGCCCTCGATGGCCCATACGCTAAGATAATGAGCGGTGTGAAAATTCTGGTATTTTCGCCGAAACGCTGACTCGAGATTAGTCAGTACTGTGACTGTGCTCTCGAAGGGTTATAACTTCGGTAAACCTCGCTGTTGCCGTCAAGTGATTGACAAATGGGAATGAATGACGCTGTTATTGATTGCATAGTGATGACCCCTCACCTGTGCCACCTCACGCCACCTCCACATGGATGTATCAGTAAACTCTCGTAGTATGACGTGAGTCACGGCCACTATGGCGCTACACAGGGCGGACCGGAAGCAACACACTGGCCACACTTTCGAGAAGAGGGTCGCAGTATTGACTAATGTCTAGTCGGTGTTTCAGCGAAAATACCAGATTTTCACCGCTCATTATCCTCCGCGTAGTGCATCGTAAGGGACATGCGTTCTTGTTTTATATTGAACAAAGGTGGACAGAGCTGATCAATAATACTGCAAACGAATTGTCAAAAATAACACGTGGACAGAAGTTTTATTAATGTGACTAATACTGCAACATGGTTTTCGCATTTTACGTTAGTACGCGTCTCCTTCTTTATATCGCTCTTGATATGTTATCCTATAGTGCTATGATACCAGAACATATAAACGGTTTATATATGGTACAATATATATCATGTAAATAAGAGTTATATAGTAGATTTGTATAGGAAATGAAGCAATATAGTGATGTGTACTAGTAGTATAGTAAATATCAGTATATTGTATAGTAATATGTATATAGAAAGTAAATAGTTCGTAATAGGGAATTGTATGCTGGTATAGTGACAGTCATAGAAATATGTCCATTGTATGTATATATGTAATAGTATGAATGGCAGCATGTTTTATTACACGCGTCAAGTTGATTGATTTGAATCCGGTGAGATGCAGAATCTGAGAAAGGCGCCCCCACAGCGGGATAACGTGTAGCAGGATAACCTAATAGAATAATGCGCGTTGCATGTTCGGCTGATCACTATTGAGTAATGCATCTGATATATTTACCGCTGCCCGTGTTTACGCCGGTTCATTCCGCACTGTTTCCACCTCAGTGGCAATACCTCTCGGATCGCGATAACACGTAATGGCGAATGGAGAAAACTTTATAAACACATCTCGCTGTACCTGTCAGATCACCGATATGTCGCTAATTTCTGCACGAAACGCATTAACGTGTCAGGGTCATTACGCTTTAGGAACGGAAACGCGACGTCATATATAAACTAGTAGAGTTAGGTTAGTCGGCAATTACACTATTAATTATATGAAGTCACTTTTAAGCGGTGGGCGTCGCTACCTGTCAACTAGTTCTAGCCATCGACACCCCATCGTATCACGCTAATCAGTTAAGCCGTGCGCCTGATTCCGCAGCCATGCACGGCGCTCATGGAGACGCGTCAATCAGATGCGCTGTTTTGCGCCTGTTTACGGTGGCCAGCACGTAACATCTGAAAAAAAAGCGGGGAGAAACACTAAAAATAATCCAAAAATCTATTCCCGCCGTAACAAACAACATCTGCATGTGAATATATATATATGATAATATATAATATATATATAAGATATATGATATATTATATATATTATGTATTAATTATAGTATATATTATGTATATATCATGAAGTAGATGAATAGGGAATCCCTATTATTCTATCCTGATATATATATATAATATTAAGAAAACAATAGGAAAGGTGTTAAAATTTTAATGCGCGAGCTTTCGAGAATCTACATCTCTCGTCATAGCTCAAGAATATTATAGATATATAGAATATAATAATATGGATCCTACTACATTTACGCATCACAGTTTATGTTTATTTCAATTTCTAGTTAAACCCGTAGTAACAGGCGAGCCTAATATTCATCATTTCCATCACCATGGGCACATGTTTTATACCATTATTAACATTAAAAAATTTCAAATGCCATTGACATATTGGTTTATTTTTAACGACTCAATTTTTCCATGTCATGGCATAGTGGTATATATGTTTTAGTTATCTATTATCATTGCCCATTTTTCATTTTTTTTATTTTTACAACCACATTTATACAATGTCGTGGAATGTTGTTTGGATCATCTTTATCATCTTGCATCCTTATGCCGGACATTATTCAGCGTCATATTCGTTAGAGATATGGAAACAACAGTTCCGATTTGATTAAACGTTTTTGCGGTGTCTTGTAATTTCACCTTCGCAGGAAGGATTCTTGGGAAAACGCAGTTCCTGCGACCTCAAGCGGAATGGGGAATGTGGCCGTTTTCGCCCTGATTAAAGACATCCTAGAAGTGAGTTACATCTATATAGATCATCATCAGTGGGACGTTCTACCTCAGTCACAGGCACACGGTGACAGTCAAACAACTCTAAAGGATCGAGAGAGTGCGAACCTCCATGGCGATCACTACACCTGTGATATTTTTGTAGGCGTGAGCTTGACTTGTAAATGGATGACGTTGAAACTTGGTTTGGTTTTGCTTACTGAATCCGATCGACTGATCGGGGCCTGTGCTTTGTTTTTGGATGTTTACGTGCGATGTATCGGTATGCCACACTCAAACTACATGTCACTTGCAAGCAGCAGATATATTAGATTTCATGTTTAATGCACATTTAATACATGTATATGACAAGGCTGGGACCCCCCCCCCCCCCCCGGTCGCAATGGTACGGTGCCTTACCGCTGATGACCAAGCGTTGGACAATAATACTTGAATGACAAATACTAACTTTGGTGAGTGTCTAAGGTCACGAGGTCACTCGAATCAATGGGTTCCAGGCGCCATCCTAAGATAATATATGTGGACCAAGTTTTGAATGTCTACCTCAATTGGGAGCGGGGGGTTGCAGAAGGACAGTCGAGCGAACAGAGCGAACAGCGAGAGCACACAGCGACACACGGACACGACAGCGGACACACACACACAGCGGCGACACACAACACAGCTCCTCACACACACACACAGCACGCACGACACACACAACAACACACACACACGACAGCACACTCAGACACGACACACACCACACACAACACAACACAACACCCACACACCACACACTCACACACAGCACACACGCACAGACACACAGCCGCGGCACATACTAGCGAGAGCGGGGCACGGAAGAACGAATATCTTGGGGCCGCTTCAGCTACGGTCGGAGGATAATAAAGAAGACGGGTTAGTCGGAGAGGAGATCCGCGATATTGCGTTATTATCTTGGTGCAAGCATTCATCGTTACTGAAGAAGTTAAAGGGTAATTATTGAGGAATTACACTTAAGTTTGAATACTAACAGCGGTGAGGACATTAAAAGGTTGTGAAACTCAAGGTTGTCAAACTATAGAGAGCTATGAAAAACGCAAGAGATTATAATTCTTAAGTTAGGGATATCTACTTAATAGCAGAATCAAAATATTCCGGACATGCAACGGTACGCGGAGGACATCACTATCATATCAATTGATACTTGTTGGATTATCATATTATAATTTGAATAATATCATTTGTCGTACTGTCCTTCTAGTATTTTATTATGATGTCTATTTCTCTCCCGAGGGATGATGACATTGCACGGCTCTCTCGTACTCTACCGTTCATTACTACTAGCCTACAAAACTGTATGTAATATATTATTTACTCTAACTAACTTTCGCTCTCCTATTCAATATAACGATGGTATCTTTCTCATTTTAATGCATCGATGACATGCACGTCTCTGCTTATACTTTCTGGTATCGCTTAACCGAATTACTGCTATGCTCTCGATTGAGTACTCTATC
>NW_014577299.1:215332-226213 GCF_000485595.1 Priapulus caudatus | reverse complement strand
AACCCCAGACCCAAACCTCCACCAAAAAAACCCTCGCATCCCCTTTCTTGTAATGTTAGGAGATGAGGTATTATGTATGCAAATGTGCCTGTGCATGATCGTTTGTGCTTACGTACAAACGTTTGTAACACTCTCACGCGTGTATATTGCGCTGGCGCTTGCGCATGTTATACGTATAGTATATATATAATTATATATATTATATGCGTGTGTATGGTGTGGATGTTTCGTGTGTTGGGTGTGTGTGTGTGATGTGTGTTATGTTGTTTGTTTGCTTTGTGGTGTGTGTATGTGTGGCGTGGTGTTGTGTCGATCTGTCTGTCTGGCTGCTCTGTCTGTCCGATGTGTAGTGTGTGTGTGTGTGTGTGTGTGTGTGTGTTGTGTAGTGCGTGTGCGTGTGTGTGTGTGTGTGTGTGTGTGTGGTGTGTGTGTGTGTGTGTGTGTGTGTGTGTATGCAGTGAGTTATTGTGTGTGTAGTGCGTGTGAGCGTATGTGAGTGTGTGTGTGGCGTGTGAGCGTATCGTGCGTGTGTGGCTGAGTGTGTGTGTGTGTGTGTGTGTGTGTGTGTGTGTGTGTGTGTGTGTGTGTCTCGAAATCAATCAGACTAGCCGTGTGTGAAAAAGGCAGCCAATCAATCACGCTAAATATTCCTAAACACACGTCGACAGCTGCTATCGACGCCGTGACGGCTTAGGTCTCACATGCGTGCGAAACTGACAAATCAATCCCAGCGCGACATTAAACCTCGACCCATAAACGGGACACGACTCACTGCCATCCACCGACATATTCTCTGTGATGCTATCTTCTCGCCGTTAGATGTTTTCTGTGAGACGATGTTTCGTTGTTGAACACGATCTGTAATTACGCCGTATATGTGAAAAATGTATGAGTGAAAAATGTTGTTACTACAATAGACCACGAGACAGGTTCCAATCCCCACTCAATGTTTGTTACTACAATAGAGCACGAGAAGACCGTTCCAATCCCACTCATGTTTGTTACTACATAGAGCACGGAGACAGCGTTCCATCCCCACTCACTTTGTTACTACAGATAGAGCACGAGACAGCGTTCCAATCCCCACTCAATGTTGTTACATACAATACGAGCACGCAGACAGGTTCCACGATTCCCACTCAATGTTGTTACTACAATAGACCACGAGACAGGTTCCAATCCCCACTCAATTTAATGCTGAATGACTGAACCTCATATTAAATCCTGTGCACGCACGTACGTCTACGCGTGGACCCAGTTTCTCTCGCTCGCACTCTCTCTCTCTCTCTCCTCTCTCTCTCTCTCTCTATGTCTCTCTCCCCTCTCTCTCTCTCTTTCGTCTTTCTCTCTCTCTCTTTCTCTCGTCTCTCTCTTCTCTCTCTCTCTCTTCATCCTTCTTCCCTCTTTCAGTCTTTTCGCTTCCTCTCCAACTTTCTATCTCGCTCACGCTATATTTGTATCTTTTTCCTGCGCTCTCTCTTTCTCAGTTTATCTGACCCTCGCTCTAGTCGCGCGCGCTCTCTCTTACTCTCTCTCTCTCTCTCTCTCTCTCTCTATCTATCTATTCTATCTATCTAGTCTATCTCTCTCATCCTTTAGTTATATCTCTTCTTCTCTAACATTTCCCCCTTCTTATCAGTCTCTCTTTCTACTACTTTCTCTCATCGTCTCTCTCTCTCTCTCTCTATTCTCTCTCTTACTCAGTGTCCTTTCTTTAGAGATTCGACGTTCCTTCGCCTGTCTTCCCTCACTCACTTCCTCAGTCATCTTATCTCTTCTTGTAGGAGGATGGAAGCCTGGCAGGCAACCTGGCGAGCACCTGGTGCGAAGTCGTACATCGGCCGACCTGAAATTACGGGAAGAAGACCGCGAACTACGGCATCGATTGATGTCTATGAGTCAGGGCAGACCTTGCCACGGTGGTGTGTGTGTTGTGTTTGTTTGTTTGTGTGTGTTTGTTTGTTTGTTTGTTTGTTTGTGCATGTGTGCGTGTGGTGTGTTTGTGTGATGGTGTGTGTGTATGAGTGATGCTTTCGTTTGTTTGTTTGTGTGTGTGCTGTGTGTGTGTGTCGCGTGTGTTCTGTGTGTTTGTTTGTTGTGTGTGTGTGTGTGTGTGGTGTGTGTGTGTAGTGCGTGGTGCACGCGTGTGGGTAGTGTGTGCGCCGCGTGCGTCGTGCACGCTGTGTTGTACGCGGGTGTGTACACTATGTATATATCGTAACGCAAAGTTGTGAGACTGATATAGGTAAAATAGGTGCATGATCTCAGCTGTAGAGTGCATGAACCCACCCACCTGGAATGATAGATAAGAAGCCATACCCAGTCCGTGGAGGCGATAGGAGCGATTCAAAGACGCTGCCTAGCGACAATGTTCAACAAAAAATCGACAATTTGTCGCGACTGCGCCAAAAAACGCATGTGAAGTTGTTTAGCTTCTTTCACCTAGCAATGATATCAAAGAAGACATATTTAACTCGCCCAGACGAATTGCTCAGTTCGACGCCAGATTCGACGCAAATTCCCAACAAAATTTTAATTAATTACGAAATTTTAAACAAAAAACAAAAATTTATGAACCGAAAAAGACACGCATGTTTATATTTCAGAGAAAAACGCAAGATAGCAATTCCATGAATTCTACGGCATGGGTCAGCTTTTTACGACGGTTGGTAACTATAAGGTAAGTCACTATAATAATAGAAAAATAATAATAAACATAACAATAATAATATTAATAATAATAATAATAATGCTAATGATGACGACGATGACGATGACAATGATGCTGCTGCTGCTGCTGATGATGCTGATGCTGAGATGACGACGATGATGATGATGATGAGATGAGTGATGATGATGACGATGATGACGATGATGATAATGATGATGATGATGATGATAAGTATTAATATATATAAACGCTGTCCTAATGAGCTACAACACAATGAGTATATATTGTCCGTGTCTGAATACATTGCAAGTTGACCGTTGAACGTTGCTAACGGAGGTTGCAAGAAAGGCAACGCGATCCATGTGTAGATTGGCTTCTTGCAGTCTCGTCTCAATTCTCTTACTTCTAGACTTCGCTATACGGAATAGCGATACAATGAGGTGGGAGAGAATGAGAGAGATGGAGCGTGACATCGAAAGAGAGAGAGAGAGAGGGGGGGGGAGGGGGGGTAGAGAAGGACAGGAGACAGAAATAGAGTCGGGAAGATAAAGAGAAAGAAGAGAGTGAGAAATACGAGCGGAGAAAGAGAAAGATGAGAATATAGAGAGTAGGCAGAAAGAGAGAGGGGAGGAGAGCTGTCAGAGAGGATAGGAGATGGAAAAGAAAGGGGAAAGATAAAGGCGATATGTTGTAATGGCTGTCGTTAAGTTGTTAGTAATTGCGCACGCATGTCCCATAAAATACATCACTGAAGCAATGATGACATGTATTATCGTTGCCCTATTTATCTTATTTATAATTTATATACACACACATCACACACACCACACAACACACACACACACACACAACACACACACACCACACACACACCACACACACACCACACGCGCGCACACACAACACACACACACACACACACAACACACACACACACACACACACGCGCGCGCGCGCACGCCACGCGCACACACACACTATATCATATATATATATATATATATTATATTTATTTATTTATTTTATATAAATGATGTTTATTATCTCCGTAGGGAAAGATGGTGGCAGTTCGGAAACTCGCAAAGAAAGTGAACATCACACGAAATCTTTTAATGGAATTCAAAAACGTAAGAGCTGATATACAGAGCATTTTCCATTCAGAAGTGTGATGATATACTTAACAATTTTCACAACCGCATACACTAAGCTAATAACATTTTCGTTTTATTTCAACATACATCTTTTATCGTTAATTTGCCATGCATGTATATTTATTAACTTGTGAGTACTTACAGTAACAGAGTACAGTTAACTTGCGAGCACTAGTTACACTGAGTTTGAGCCTTTGCGTCAATATCACATTTGTTCTCGCTCGCAGTAACTCTCACTCTTCAGGTTAGTGAAACCCTAACTGACAATTGCACACTGAATTTTCAACTTATAATAGACGCCTAATTCTGTTCGTCTTAAATATGATTGCAAAATTTAGATGAGGGAATTGAGTTCCCATGACAATATCGCCAGCTTCATGGGAATATGCGTGAGTGAGCAGGAGACAATGGTACTCATAGAATACTGTCCGAAGGGAAGCTTGCAGGTATGCATACATCTTGTTATTGCTATTAGAACCGATGTAGTTGTTAACGAGTTGTTCACGTGGTACAGCGGTCCCCGCTTTATTGGGCCCTGGATAAACGGGCGCATAACTTCAACGATGTGTCTTTGAAAACCATCCTTGTGTACGTTGTTATATGTTTATTCTACAGTATAAACTATCGCATTCTCAGCCGGAAATTTTTCATGCGTTCCGATCTGATCCCGATACAGCGGGACCGTTGTAACTAGTCGGCCGGTGTCCGGTTGTGCGAAAACATTGATAGAAAAGTGTCGTGCCCGAAATGTTCCGAAACTTTTATGCAGCGAGCACTTCATTTCAACATTTATTAATACTTTAGGCACCAATTAGTTTATAACAGCCTTCATTAAAATGTCATGGATATTTTCGACAACGGCGTCCCGCTAGGGCTTCCTCTGCTTAAGTATGGCATTGACTCTCTGGAGCGGCCGAATGCATGCCGCAGATTAATTAAGGACAAGGCACCGTCTATCCATGCGGTGATAATATATAGTATCTATATATTAGTATATATAATGTGAATATTCGAGAAGTTTATGGTCGTTGGTCGCCGTCTATGGCAACGCACGAGCTAGTGACAAGGCCAAAAGTGATTCGTGTGGAAACAATATCGCGTTTATATAATCTTATGACAATATGGAGCGCACATAATGTGATAACTATTACATGTGAAACACCGCGGCGCATCGGCATTACCTCCGCACACGAGGCCCGTACGTGCATACCGCACATATTAATTTATACGAACACGCTTACCAGCACATATTAACACCGCGCACATGCGCGACAACGAACGCGCACGGCACGTCGCCCAATACACAGCACACACACACACACACACACAGGCACCCTCACGCAGTGCACCGTCACAACGGAGCCACACGTTCGGCTTATCAGTAGATGTATACATGCGACTAACGATGCGAGTGGTGTGTTTATCCAAGCGACTGCCCGTGCGGGCGATATTTCGGTTTGGCGTTGCCCCTCAGGTGCAATGTTACGCCAGGCAGCTTAAACCGACTTCGCTTCCTGCTGCGGCCCGCCGAACCTTTATAAACGACGGAAAATACTGGCAAATGCTGACTGCGCAATCAAACGGTCTACTTAATAAACAGCGAAGGAAACGACAATGTGCAGGCAGCCAGTGAGGTAGAAACACCATGCGGTTATAAGCTGGCTCTGATAGCAGTCGTGCAGCCGATTCATATGGCGTCAATTCGCGGATGGTTACAACACCTGCCTAGAGACGGAGCGATGCGGGCTATACATATATACTATATGCTATGATACCAAAAACGTATAAACGGTTTATAATGGTCTAAATAGTATACAGTAAATAATAAGTTATACAGTAGATGTGATATCAGTAAATAGCAATATGTGTATAGTAGGAAACTAGTAGCTATAGTAAATATCAGTATATTGCTATTAGTTAATAAGTGATAACAAGTAAATATTCGTTATAGTGAATTTGATGTGAGTATATTGAAACAGTAGAAATATGCTCCTATTGATTATATATTGTAACTTAGTATAATGCAGATGTTTTATTGCCACGACGGTCAAATTGATTGATTTGTGAATCGGTGAGATGCAGGAATTCGAAAAAGCGCGACCATAGCGTAGATAACGTGTAAGGCCAGATACATAATAGAATAAATGCGCGTTTGCACTTATAGATAATGTTCCGGCTGATCACTATTGCATAATGCAATCTGAGTATATTTACACGCTGACACGTGTTTACGCGCGCGTTTCACTTCCCACTGTTTCCACCCAGTGCCAATACCTCATCGTGCATTCGTAACAACGTAATGGCGAATGGGAGAAACGTTTATAAAAAACCAATCCTTTGTACCTGTCAGGATCACGTATATGTCGCTAATTTCGCACGAACGCAACTTAAGGTGTCAGAGGTGCATTACAGCTTTGAACGGAACGCGACGTCATAATAATTAGTAGGTTTAGTTAGCGGCAATATGATATTTAATTAATTAAGTCACTTTTAAGCGTTGGCGTCCGCTAACCCTGATCACTATAGTTCTAGCCATACGGACACCCATCGTATTCACTCTAATGAGTTAAAAGCCGTCGGCCTGATTTCGCAGCATCACGGCCGCCATGGAGACGGGTCATCTGCTCGCGTTTTGTCCCTGTTGCACGTGGCCATCACGTAGACATCTGAGAAATAAACGGGGGAGTAAACACTTAAAATATTCGCTTCTCTCGCTTGGAAAAGATCTATTCGCGCCGATAAACCAGAACATTTCTGGGCAGGGTAATAGTACTATATGATGATATAATTAATATTATATGTATATAAGAATATAGATATAGATATTCATATATATATTGTATTATATGGTAGGTGATGATGTTATATATATGAGTAAGACATAATAGGGGCAATCCTATTATCTACTCCTGATATATACGTATATGATATTAAAGAAAAACAAATAGCCGAATAGGGTGTTAAAATGTTTAATGCGCGAGCTTTCAGAGAATTTTACATCTCTTGCGTCATGCTAAGGAATAATATAGTATAATATTAATATAATTAATATGCCTACTACATTTACGCTCCAGTTGATTTATTTAATTTGTCTAGTTAAACCGCGCAGGTACAACATGCGTCGGGCCGGTAATGTTTCCACCACTCTTCCATCACCATGGGCACATGTTTTATATACATTTTTACATTTAAAAAATTTTCAATGCCATGCATATGTATATTTTATCGATCAATTTTTCCATGTCATGGCAGTATTTTGTTATTATTTTTATTATTCATAATTATCATTGCCATTTGTTTAATTTTTTTATTTTTAAACCACATTTATCAATGTCGTTGGCTGTTTTTTGTATCATCTTTTCATCCTTATGCCGACCATCTATTCAGCGTATTATTCGTTAGAGTTATAGGAAACGAAAGTTCGATTTCATTAAACAGTTTTTTGCGGTGTCTTTTAATTTCACCTTCGCAGGACATTTTGGAAAACATGCGATTCAAGCTGGAATGGTGATTTTCCGGTTTTTCGCTGATTAAAGGACATCCTAGAAGTGAGTACATCTTATTCATCTCAGCTGGTACGTTTACCTCTCACAGCCACACGTGTACAGTAATAAACCTCTAGAAGGCCACTCGGACAGTGCGAATCGCTCCGCATGCGCGATCACTTACACCTGTGATATTTTGTAGGCTTGAGGTTGCTACTTGTAATGGATGGAGTGAACTTGGGTTTGGTTGTGTTTGTACTGAACGCATCGACTATCTGCCTGTGCTTTTTGTTTTTGGCATGTTTACGTGCATGTATGTATGCCACTCACAACATACATAGTAACTTGAAAAGCCACCACCGTATTATTGATTCATGATTTAATGCACATTACACTTACATTATATGAACAAAGCTGACCGCCCCACCCGCGTTAGCACATGGGTACGCGTGCTTCGCCTATGACCCAGCTTGATAATATACTTAAGTGACTAATATACCTAATTAGTTAGTAGTCGATGCAGTAAGGTGCAAGGTCACTTCAGATATCAATAGGGTTCGCAGCGCTCGCCTAAGATGCAACACTATATGTGGGACCAAGTTTGAAGTGTCTACCTCATACGCTTGCAAAGACTCGCAGCAGACAAACGACACAGCACCACAAGCAGCACGCACACACACACACACACACACACACACACACACACACACACACACACACACACACACACACACACACACACACACACGCACACGCACACGCACACGCACACGCACACACACACACACACCACACACACACACACACACACACACACACCGCCACATACATACAAACGAGCACGAAAACAATATCTTCCGCTTCACTACGTTCGGAGGATAATAAAAACACGTACGTAAAATCCGGATGTTAATATATCCGTTATTATCTTGGTGCAGACATTATCGTTACTGAAAATTAAAATTAATAATTATTGAGGAAATTACTACTAAGTTGAACTACTACAGCGGTGAGCGAACATTAAAAGGTTGTGAAAACGTCAAGGTTGTCAGAACTATAGAGTATAAAACGCAAGAGATTATATTCTTAAGTTAGGATGAATCTACATAATAGCAGAATCAAAATATTCCGGACATGCAACGGTATCGCGGATGACATCACTATCATATCAATTATACTTGTGATTATCATTTTAATTTGATATTCATTTGTCATACTGTCCTTCCTGTATTTTATTATGATGTATATTTCTCTCACCCGAGGGGCTGATGACATTGCACGGCTCTCTTTACTCTACCGTTATTACTACTAGCCTACAAACTGTTGTAATTATTTTACTCTAATACTTTCCGCTCTCTATTCTATAACGATGTGTATCTTTCTCATTTAATGCATGATGACATTGCACGTCTCTCTTTACTCTCTATTACTCCTTAACCGCATTATTACTCTATGCTTCGATTATTACCAGTACAATGTACTGTTATTATTACGTTATATTGCGTTCCGCCCTCTATTTTATCACGATATTTGCCTCTCTCGTCAGGGCATGATGGCATTGCACGACTCTCCTATCCAGTCTCACGGGAAGCTAAAGACGTCCAACTGCGTCATAGATGGCCGCTTCGTTTTGAAAATCACCGATTTCGGACTCAGTTTTAACAACGACGACAGCTCCGATGAAGACAACCCGCATAGGCACATCAGTAAGAGCGGAACCAGTCTATAACCAGGGCCGCGTCCATCGGGGGGGCAAGGGAGCGGGTTCATAGTTAGTATATAACAGTTATAAATTATAATAAGTAGTCACTATTAAATGGGCAATGGGTAATTATGATCACGGCTAACTACCCAGACCACAGACCGCCCAGGCCATTGTGCCAATAAGAAAAATAAGTTAGCTACGCCTGTTCTGTGCTTACAAAAATGTAAGGCGCACTAATTCTAGCACGTGTTTTTCTACGTTCTCTGCCTGCATGCGCATAAGACGTATTAATCTAATTGTATTTCTCTCCTTTCTGTGCTCATACAGTAAGTGGATCTAGTCCAGTAAGCATTTTCTCTGTTCCGTGCTTACGCGTATAAGTACTATAGGAATTCGTCTGTGACACGAGCGTATTCATTTACATTCTGCGATTACACATAACAAAGCGAAATCAGTGTAGCAAGCTTTCGTTTATACCAGGTGATTACACACATAGGATAATTCGATGTGATCAACAGCACGCAGACTATAGCTTGTGTTTTACCTGTTTAGTTTATGTTTACGGGATTGATTGCAGCTGGTCCCACTTATAATTCACACCTATAGCGCTCGCACCTATTGTGCCTCTACAGATATAGCTGTATTCGTTAGGAATATATATATGAAAACAAATAGGAATAGGGTGTTAAAATTTTAATGCGCGAGCTTTCGAGAATTACATCTCTTCGTCATGCTAAGAATAATATAGTATATATAATATAATAATATGCCTACTACATTTACGCTCACAGTTTATTTATTTAATTTTCTAGTTAAACCCGCAGGTAACATGCGCGCCGTAATATTCACATTTTCCATCACCATGGGCACATGTTTTATACATTTTTTAACATTAAAAAATTTCAATGCCATGCCATATTTTATATTTTTATCGATCCAATTTTTCCATGTCATGGCATATTTGTTATATTTTTATTATTCATAATTATCATTGCCATCTTTTATTTTTTTATTTTTACAACCACATTTATCAATGTCGTGGCATGTTTTTTGTATCATCTTTATCATCTTTCATCCTTATGCCGACCATCTATTCAGCGTATATTCGTTAGAGTATAGGAAACAAAGTTCCGATTTCATTAAACGTTTTTGCGGTGTCTTTTAATTTCACCTTCGCAGGACATTTTGGAAAACGATGCGATCAAGCTGGAATGGGATTTCCGGTTTTCGCTGATTAAAGACATCCTAGAAGTGAGTACATCTTATATCATCAGATCAGCTGGTACGTTTACCTCATCACAGCACACGTGTACAGTAATAAACTCTAAAGGCACTCGGAGAGTGCGAATCCTCCGCATGCGCGATCACTACACCTGTGATATTTTGTAGGCTGAGGTTGCTACTTGTAATGGATGACGTTGAACTTGGTTTGGTTTTTGTACTGAACCGATCGACTATCTGCCTGTGCTTTTTGTTTTTGGATGTTTACGTGCATGTATGTATGCACACTCAAACATACATGTAACTTGCAAAGCAGATATATCGATTCATGTTTAATGCACATTTAACTACATGTATATGAACAAGCTGGAACCCCCCCCCCGCGTTAGCAATGGTACGGTGCTTCCGCTATGACCCAGCGTTGGAAATATACTTAATGACAATATACCTAATTATTATATGATAATAAGGTCAAGGTCACTCAGAATCAATAGGGTTCCAGCGCTCCCTAAGATGCACATATATGTGGACCAAGTTTGAAGTGTCTACCTCATACGGTTGCAAAGACATCGAGCAGACAAACACACACACACACACACACACACACACACACACACACACACACACACTCACACACACACACACACA
>NW_014577299.1:209998-214793 GCF_000485595.1 Priapulus caudatus | reverse complement strand
TATATATATATATATATACATGTACGAATATGCAAATATATGTATATATCTGTCGTGCCACACTTTTCAGTCAAGCAGCGGAGAGAATGACAGAGAAAGAACGCAAGCGAGAGAAGGGAGAAAGCGAGAGAGACAGACAAATAGAGAGAAAGCGAGAGCGAGAGAGAGAGAGAGAGAGAGAGAGAGAGAGAGAGAGAGAGAGAGAGAGAGAGAGAGAAAGAGAGAGGGGGCGACAGAGAAGAGAGGGAGGTGGGAGATAGAGAGAATTAAGGGAGAAGGAAAGAGAGAAGTGGTAGATATATAGATAGAGAAAGGGCGAGAGAGAGAATTGATATATACATAATAATACATAATAAAACCCGCACTCAAACCCGTCTGGAGAACGGGTAATAGCCACTATTATATATACACTAGCTATTACCCGTCCTCCAGACGGGTTTGAGTGGGGTCTGATTTGAGGATGGCGGTTTAACCATTTATCTCTCACTTTTAGTTGAGGATGTATTTACAGTAAATACTGATATGTAGACTCGAGTCATATATCAATATTTGTTTAAAAAAATTGTATCTAAATATATATAAAATCTGAAAATTTACCTTAAAATTACATACAATTTAAAAAAGAAGAAAAGGAAATGGGGTGATTTCATAGTACAATTTTACTTATTTAGATATTATTTTTGAAAATATCATTCTGGTACGAAGCATCATTAATAAGTCAAATTCTTAAAAAAAAGCAAAATGCATCGAGTAGTTTTGAAGATATATGTTTTTGAAAGTCAGTGGACGGCGGCGGGCAGGGTTACACCTCCCGTTGTCAAATATTTGCACACACGCCCGCACACACACGCATCACACACACGCGCGCACGCACGCACACACCGCATTCACACACACACGGGCATGCGTAGGCACAATCACACGCGCACCCACGCACACACATACCAATTTACACACACACACACACGCACACGCACACGCACACGCACACGCACACGCACACGCACACGCACACACGCACACACATACACACAAATACAACTGCAGCCGTATCTCGTTGGGGTTTTTCTTAAATTTTCGTCTCACAGCTGTGCGCGGCAGTGATTGGCTGTTTATACACCGCAGCCGCAATGTCTTTGATGTGTGCGTGTGCGCGCGTGACGGCGTTCGTGCGTGCGTTTAGTTTGGCTTGCTATGCTAGGTGAAGGCTCCACCTAATTAAATGCTTATTATTATACCTTTAATCTACATTTAGTATAGCTATATTATCTTTAAAACCCGTGAGAAAACACATTAATAGTTTAACACAATTTCAAAAGGTTATGGTATATATAGTGTGGTATGTGTTAGCTCTAGTACTATAGCCCGCGTACATTGACTGCCGCAGGGCTATAGCACATTGTCGGCTGGAAATACCAACTGCAACCTGTCACCACCTGTCCCCACGAAAAATGGATCGCAAAACGCAAAATTATCGGGCTTTTTAACACTTATCTATCTACGTGGACATCTCACCTATCTTTTTGAACACTTTACACAACTTTACACCATGTATTTATCCTTTTATTCCACAAAGTAAACACTACTGGAAATTCCCGTTTGAAATTCTGGCGTGCGTACGCGTGACGTCACCGGTATTGTATATACGCAGAAGGCAGAAAGGTGCGATATGATATGACTACTAGGCACTTTAATTTAATTTAATTTTTTTTTTTTTAGGGTTAGGGTTAGGGTTAGGGTTAGGGTTGTTTTTTTTAAGTGCCTAGTAGTCATATCCTAAGTGCCTAGTAGTCATATCATATCGCCCCTATCTGCCGGGTGCTGTATATACATGCCATGTGTTTTGCCTACAGATCCGGTGCATGTATATTATACAATACCGGTGACGTCACGCGTACGCACGCCAGAATTTCAAACGGGAATTTCCAGTAGTGCTTACTTTGTGTAATAAAAGGATAAATACATGGTGTAAAGTTGTGTAAAGTGTTCAAAAAGGTAGGTGAGATGTCCACGTAGATAGATAAGTGTTAAAAAGCCCGATAATTTTGCGTTTTGCGATCCATTTTTCGTGGGGACAGGTGGTGACAGGTTGCAGTTGGTATTTCCAGCCGCTAATGTGCTATAGCCCTGCGGCAGTCAATGTACGCGGGCTATAGTACTAGAGCTAGGTATGTGTGTGCTCTTAAGCCTAGGACACACTGTGCGATTTTCTACGCTGGCCGCTTGCGATCCGCCGATCGATAAATACGCTGCCGGGTCGCGAATTTTTTTTTCCTAACCAACATATCCATTCCAGAATTTTGGACTGCTCTAATTGGCTGTTTATATGACCATTGAAACAATTGAACCCTAACCCTAACCCTAATCCTAACCCCAACCCTAACCCTAACCCTAATCCTAACCCTAACCCTAATCCTAACCCCAACCCTAACCCTAACCCTAATCCTAACCCTAACCCTAATCCTAACCCCAACCCTAACCCTAACCCGAAACCCAACACTAACTATAAAAAAACTAAACTATAAAACAACTATATAACTATATATAACTATATAACAAACTCTAACAAACTATACTAACTAAACTATACACAAACTACACGGCTTATATACTATCTATCGTATCCCAAACACTATCTATGGTGTGGTCAAATCAAAGCAGCCAATTAGAGCAGTCCAAAATTCTGGAATGGATATGTTGGTTAGGAAAAAAAAATTCGCTGCCGGGTCGAAAAACCGGGCGGAAATATTCAACATGTTGAATCCGAGCGATGCGCCGGGCGTATGGGATCGCGAGCGAAATACGCTGCCGTGAGACCGGACACACCGCGCGGACCCGGCACCGTATTTATCGATCGCAAGCGGCCAGCGTAGAAAATCGCGCAATGTGTCCTAGGCTTAATTAGACAATCGAAACGGCGTCTAAATATGTCAGCGCATTGGGAGCCGGGTAAGCGCGGGAACGGTTACACCTCCCGTTGTCAAATATTTGCACACACGCGCGCACGCACGCACACACCGCATTCACACACATACGGCCATGCGCACGCACAATCACACGCGCACCCACGCACACACATACCACATTTACATACACACACACGGGCGCGCACACACATACACGCACACGCACACGCGCATCACACGCACACACACGCATACATACTGATAGTCCGAGCCGACGCCGACCCCAGTAATAAACCCGCACCCTCAGATTAGCAAAGCGGAGTTATAACGTCTGCATTTGCGGACTAACATACTGACTCCGGGATGAGATTTTTCGGCGGATCCGCGGAAATCGGCGGATTTGACAGTCGCAGGGGTCAATTTTGTGAAACGTGAAATTCGTTGAGAAAATTGGCGGGGGGGGGGATGAATGTAAAAATTGAAATTATATCTTGAACAGTACCTGAGTGACAGTAGACTGACAGCGAAGTCAACAGCGGGTGTTACAGATAGCCAGCGTGTACCGCGCCTGCCGCTAGTACGTACGTCCGTCATGGCAACCAGCGGTGCCGATTGATGTACGGGCGATCGATTGTTTCATGTCTATGGCGCGAAGCGATGACGTGTGGATTATGTGGAGCATGTTTATGACTGCGTAGGAGTGACGGACGCCTGCATGGGAGGGGAGAACGAAAGTAAAACGAAAACTGGTAGCTCTCTCGTCCTATCGTTTCATCCTATGAGGGGTTCACCCTAACCCTAACCCTAACCCTATTTCTATCCCTGATATAGTGTACAGTATTTTGTAGTATTTTATGACATGGCACTGTGTGATATGTGTTTATTGATATGTGATTATGTGCTGGAAATACCAGAAATCAAGTAAGTCATGTTTAGAAAAAAATTATGAAGGTTGAAAAGCATGAAAATCGAGACTTAATTCAAGCCGTCTTCGTACAACCGTGATCTTGGACGTTGCGGTAGCAGGTGATTCACATGCTCTGATTGGACTGCGCATGCGGATTTTGCGATCTTAAAATTTGGTGCGGGTTTCCGATGAGAGCACGTCAATCACAACCGCGCGAGCACACGTGGCACGGTTTCGGAGGAGATACGGAAAACGACACTTCGGCTCTTTCTACTATTATATAGTAGATATGTCCGCTTATCTCTTCTCTCTTCTCTCTCTCCTCCTCTCTCTCTCTCTCTCTCTCTCTCTCTCATCTCTCTCTCTCTATATAATATATATATAGTCTATATATATATATATATATATATGTGTTGGGTTTTAGTGTGTGGGTGTGGTGTGTGTGTGTTTGTGTGTGGTGTGGGTGTGTGTGTGTGTGTGTTGTTACGTATGTATTGTGTATAGTAGTAGTGTGGTGTTGTGCATGTTATTGTGGTTGTTTGTGTGTGTCGTTGTGTGTGTTGTGATGATGTGTTGGGTGTGGTTGTGTGTGTACGTGTGTGTGTGTGTGTGTCTGTGTGTGTGTGCGTGTGTGTGTGTGTTGTGGTGTGTGGTGTGTTTGGTGTGTTGTGTTGTGTGTGTGTGTGTGTGTGTGTGTGTGTGTGTATTGTATGCGATAATGCGTGTGGTATCTGTGTGTGTGTGTGTGTGGTTGTGGTGTGTGTGGTGTTTGTTGTGGTGGTGTGTTGTGTGTGTGTGGGTGTGTGTGTTGTGTGTGGTGTGTGTGGTGTGTGTGTGTGTGTTGCGGGGGGCGGGGGTCGTGGTGTATAAATGATTGTGAGCGCACCTCTATGTCCTTGTACTCGCGGTTGGACTGGTAGGGTCCGCTCCGTGTGTGATCTCCTGCAGTATAATAGCGAAGCTGTACACTCCCGCGCCTTAG
>NW_014577299.1:197698-209973 GCF_000485595.1 Priapulus caudatus | reverse complement strand
GCGTACAACTCTACGGCGTCACAAATCGGCGTAGGCGGTACCTTGTTAGCGTCATAGTTTCCGATGATTCCTCAATACAGGTGTAGAGGTCATCTGATGTAGATCAACTACTGCGCGAACGAGTGCTGGCAGCTCGACAGTGAGTAAAGCCGACGAATGTTCAGAGGAAGTAGATCGTAACGTCTCAAAGAAACTCGCTGCACGACTTGCGCTTCGTCAGCTGCCTAGCGACAGATCTGCCGTGATTAAAGGTGTTAAGCAAGTAATAAAAGGCAGATGCTAAGGTATTGGTCAAGGCAATAAAGGTAAGTGTTAAAGTAGTAAGTTCAAGGTGCATTAAGGTAGTGCTGTAGAAACGTTGAAGTGCAATTAATTAAAGACTAGATGCTAAAGTGTTACGTCAAGGCCAATTTAAGGTGATCTTGTTAAAGCATTAATATAAGTCAAGGTAAATTAGATGGTTAATGTTAAAAGTTTAAGTCAGTAATGAGAATAAAATGTTAAGATTAAGTAAGCGTAATCAGAGATAAAAATGTTCGGCGGTGTTAGGTCGGGATCAACAGCTTTCCGTCTTTGTACAAAACGAGGCCGACCGCATCACATCACGCATTAGTGTTGGTTATACACTTAAAATATTATATTGGTTATATTTTATTAACTTCCTGACTGACCATTATTAATTACTGATTGGAAATCCTAAGAACGTAATATATGCAACGCGTTCATTAATAGCCAAGGTAGATAATACAAGTTGTCATATCACCCTGTTTTTGTGTTAGGAACAGGCTAGCGAACAGGCGGCTTACTAGTTAAGGGTGGCGGCAGCGGCGGCCGCGCGTGTGTGTGTGCGCAGCGCAAAGTGTTGGTGGGATCAAACACGATTACCGGCAAATCATGGACGCTGTGTTAGTTCTAATTAACGACACTGTGATAGTATGTGTGCGTTACGACAGGCGCCGTGCACACACGAGCACGTAACGAGCATTTACCGCCACACACTCGCCACACGCACCACACACGCCACGCGCCGACAATGTACACACACACCACACACACACACACACGCATATCCGAATGTACACGCACGCACGCACGCACACCGCGCATGTAGACACAAAACAGCACCGCACGCACGCACGCACACGTCCCATTGCACACACACCAGAACGCCACGGTGTATACAGTCTTGCTTCATTTCTCTCTCTTCTCTTCTCTCTCTCTCTCTCGCTCTCCTCTCTCTGTCCAGGGGCGTGTACAGCGGGGGGGGGTCTACAGGGGTCCTGGACCCCCTGCTCGCGCCGAAAACGCTCTGAGGGGTCTAATTTCAAAAAATTGGACAGGGAGGCCGCCTCAGACCCGCCCTTCGCGTCTCGCAAGTTTCGGTTACGGTTAGACCCCCACCCTGCTACAATCCTGTTACACGGCCCCTGCTGTCTCTCGCTGTGTATATGTATATGCGTTTGCGCGCGTGTGGTTCGTCTATATCGACTCGCTCCATTTCTCTCGCTTATATCTCTCTCTCTTATATATATATATATATGATGTTTCTACACACATACCTTGGTAGCACTTGATTACAAACAGTCTCCTTCCGACTTCGTTTTTCTTCTAGGAAAACCTGAGTTCGGTTCCTCGACCAGCGATTCCAAGTTGTTAGTATCATTGTTCAATTCTATGAGAACAAGTTGGTCCAATATGTTCGTACTTCGTATCCGCATACAACATCAAGAACACAGGACAACCTCGTGTTAAACACGATATAAAATTATAACCAAGCTCGGAATGGACAATTGAAATAACACTGTTAATTATTACTATTTATATCTTTTTATTGATTTGCGTCATTTGCTGATGCAGCTTTCTTCACATGTTCTGGATATATGAAGTCGCAAAAATGTATAAAGAATAAGGTAACCATTAAATAATACTATAACTACTGATATAGTGCAAATCGCAAAAAGTTAAATATAATATACTAAACAACCTATATATATTATCATATTAATTAATCATTACTGATAAATATTCGTTTAAATATTATTAATTATTCAATTATAATTTTTTATTAAAAAATATTTAAGTTTATTTATTAGGATATAATTAATTAATTAATTAACCGTTGGCTATCCATCGTAGCCGTTATTGTATTTCTGACATTCATGGTCGAGGCCACCGTCGGCACGGCACTCTAGGCAAAACACAAACTTAACCTCAACCGCTACTCAGCTACTAACTCCAACAAAATCAATATCAAATTCAAACTATCTTTAACCCAAATTTTGACTTTCAATTCTAACTACGTGTTTTCAGCTCAACTCATGTCAAATGTCTAATCCATCAGACTAGAAAATTAAGACCACTCAATAGCTCTGATATAAATATAACTTAATCCCTACGGCCTAATAACATCAACTATAATTCACTCTAACTCTAATCTCTAATCTTCTTGTTCCAATGCATAAACTCAATTTAAACTCTAATTCTAACCCTAACGCTAACTGCAACTCTAACTCTATTCTTCATAACCCTATCTTACTCTAATCTCCATCTCTATCTCTAACTCTACTGACGTGATCTTCTTACAATGACTTTATCTGGTTGAAAGTTGGGTCTAGCAGAGGGGTGCTCAGTCCGCAGCACCTTGCTCATAACTCGATGTAGATAGCGTAGAGGTGTTCGTCGACGTCGATGGTCGTGGCGTAAGGGGGAGGATGCGTCACACGCGAACCTTCTCTATATCTCTTAACATATAAAAGGAAAATACTCACAATGATATCACGATTGATGCACATCGCTATGAAACTAGGGACGGCTGGTAGGCGTCGTGAGTAAATGCGGTGGAAACATACGAAATCAATCAGTCAATGGGAACTTTGGGTGGCCGTGCGTAACACTAACGTGCTGGTTCCGACTGCAAAGGGGCATGGACACCGCACCATGCACGTCGCACATGTAGTACAGCATATGCAAGTACACAAGTCTGGGTGTGTGGGCAGTCGCAGACTCACGGTCAAGGTTACAGGTGATCGCAGGGGGTGTGTCACGCACACACCATGCACACGCTTCCTATACCTTACACAACACACACACCACACAACGACAACACACCACACCACCAACCACAACACACCACACCACACACGCGCACAAACAAACATGCATATACATACGCACACTTAAACGTGGCACGAACACGCACACATACCATGACACTCACAACAAACAAGAACACAACACTGCACCACAGACATGTAAACCACTCTGTGCACGCACCCGTTCCAATGGCTCACACAGAGCAAAAGTACGCACACACACATGCCATACACATGTTGCCAACACACACACACACACACATCACACACACACACACATACACACACAACACACACACACACACACACACACACACACAACACACACACACACAACAAAAACCTAGCACATCGATCCTACCGAAACGAGCTGAGTACGCTGTGTCACTGAATAAATGAAACGTGTAAATGCACCACGTAAAAACTCCAGAGAAATAAAACAATTATCAACATATAACATAAGATGTAAGATAATATCTATATATATTATATATTATATATATATATATATATATATATATATCATATATATATATATATATATATATAATATATATTATTATCTAATATCTGACAACCTAGTAAACGGTAAAAAAAAAAACGGTTAAAACCGGTAACATAGTTAGCCATCTGATGATAGTTTAGGTTATTTCATTATTAGTATATTATATATATATATATATATATATAATGAAACTAACCTAAACTACATCAGATGGTAACTATGTTACCGTTTTAACCGTTTTTATTTTTTTACCGTTACTAAGTTGTCAGATATTAGTTATCGACAGCCAACCGCGTGAAGCGTTCATAATTACAGGCAAAGTCTCGTCACTGTCTGAAGCCAGTTATAGTTAAAAAAAACCGCAAATTATCGAGAAAGATCGAGAAATGAAAATGAAAGGAAAGAAGTGAAAATATCGGAATGTTGCTGCGAATGTATTATGGAATAGCATTAGCAAATGATGACCAGTCTCTTGTGTGCTCCCTTTCAGAATGCCTGATAACCCCGCTACTATCATAAACCCGGCTTCTGCTACTATATTACTGCTGCTGCTGTTGCTTCTGCTGCTATACTATTGCCTACTGCTGTCTGCGCTGCTTCTGCTGCTTCTGCTGCTTCTGCTGCTTCTGCTGCTGCTTGCTCGCGCTGCTGCTGCTGCTGCTGCTGCTTTCTGCTGTTTCTGTTGACTTCTGCTGCTGAGAGCTGCGCTGCTGCTAGTTGCTGTCTTCGCGGCTGCTGCTGCTATGGCTATGCTATTGCTACGGCTGCTGACTACAGCTGCTGTGTGCTTCTGCTGTTCTGCCTGTTCGCTTCTGCTGCTGCTGCTACTCCTACTCTACTGCTGCTGAGCGGCTGCCGCTTGCTGCCGCTACTCAGGTCTACCTGCCTACTGCTGCTGCTGCTGCTGCTGCTGCTGCGGCTGCTACTACTACTACTAAATTACTGCTGCTGCTGCTGCTGTTGCTGCTGCGGCTTCTGCTATTATGCTATTGCTGCTGCTGATTGCTGCTACTGCTGATTGCTGCTGCTGCTTCTGCTTCTGCTACTTCTACTTCTCTACTCTCTCCTTCCTGCTGCGCTGCTGCTGGCGCATGCTCTGGCTGCTGACTGCATACTGCTACTGCCTACTGTCTACTGCTACTGCCTACTGCTACGTACGCTACTGCCTACTGCTAATGCTACTGCTACTGCTACTGCTCCCGCTACGGCTACGGCTACGGCTACGGCTACTCGCTACTGCTACGCCTTACCGGCTAGCTACTACTACTTACTACACTTAATACTACTACCAGAGTAAATAATATAGGATTATCCGTATATATTTACTCCTGCTACTATAATACTACATACGTAATTTTTTTATTTTTTTTTTTTATTAAAACTACTACTACTCTACTACTACTACTAATACCTATCTATACTACAGTATCTACTACTACTACTACTATAACTACTATACTATTACACAGTTACTACTATACTAGCACTACTACGACTACTATTACTAGCAGTTACTACTACTTACTAGCTAACTTACTAAACTCATCCAGTTTACTACATACTACTACTACACTAACTACTACTATCATTACTTACAATTACTACTACTACGACACTACTACTACTACACGTTACTACTACTATAAATCTACTAGCTCAACTACTACTACTACTACTACTGTACTGGCTACTGCCTACTGCTACTGGCTACTCGCTACTGCTCACTGCTACTGCTACTGCCTACTTCTGCGCCGCCGCCGCCGCCGGCCGCCGCCGCGCCACCACCACCACGCACCACCACCGCCACCACACTCATCTACTACTACTATAACTACTGACTACTACTTACTATCTACTACTACTCTACTCCCTACACCACCACTAATACTACTTACTATATTGACGGCTGGCTGCTGCTGCTCTATTATGGTGTGTCGTGTGTGTGTGTGTGTGTGTGTGTGTGTGTGTGGTGTTGTGTGTGTGTGTGTGTGGGTGGTGTGTATGGTTGGTGTGTGTAGGTGTGCTGTGTGTGTGTGTGTGCGTGTTTGTGTATGAAGTGCAGTTGTTATGAGTGGATTAGCAGTTGCATTGCTGCACGTCTTGTGGATGTGTACTAACGCGAGCTTTTTCTCCATCATTAACACACAGCTAGAACCATTACTCAGGATCTGTCGTGCTGACAATCATCAAACCTGCTTCGGGGTTGCTGGCGCATCTACGTCACACGTCAGTGGGAAACGACTCCCGCGATTACGGTGAGAGGAGATTTCGCAATAAACTAGTTCCACCTAACGTTCACAATCCGCCTTAAACGGAAACCCATTTACAGCAGAGTAAATTAACGCGCTGCTACAGACACACATGCACACCACAGTACACACACACACACCCACACACACACGCACGCACGCAACGCACGCCAACACACACACACACACACTCACAAGCAGGCACGCACGCACGCACGCACGCACAACGCAACGAACACACGCACGCAAGCACGCACGCACGCACGCACGCACGCAACAACCAACACACACACACACACCGGGTTATTCCACATCGCCATTTGCCATCTTCGCTCATATGAGCCGGCATCTACAGCTATGCTAAAACCCGGGTTTACCCGCATCTACACTGCTTGCTAAACGCGGTGTTTTAGATGTGGGTTTTGCTTAAAACAGGCGGGTTTTACAGACGGCAATAAGCCGGGTTTGCTTCTGCCTAAAACCGCGCGATTTTGGTCGAGCGCCGTAGTGTAGACAGAATATGAAGAAACCCGCGTTTTAGCTATGTATCCACCATCGAGTACTAGTATGGGTGACCTCCATCAGTAGTCCGTGTCTCCAATCAGCATGTGACCGCAATGAGTGTAAACTCAATCGTAGATGTCGTGCCTGTCGTCGTGCGAAACTTTTCAGCCGTCGCTGCGCGCGTATCCTCGTTTGGCGTTGTAATCTATTAACGTCTTCTAATTTCTCCGCATCAGCATATCAAAGGTCTAGCATCAGTGTAAAAACTGCTAAAGAATTGCGATGCACGAGAAGCTACCACCTTCTTAATAATCTAATAACTTAATTTAATATGAATTCGAATCGCCCAACGTCAAAAACGGCGCCCTCTACCGGATATGCTGATACAACAGAAATACTTAAAACCCGCCATTCACGCGAAGGGCTGGGTTTTTGACGCAGTGCTAGACGCTGCCCCCGAAAACGCGAGGTTTAACTAAAACCCGAGTTTTAAAAACCCGGGTTTTTAAGGCGCGCGTTCACACGGACGTTTTTTGGCGCGAGCCTATTACGCCCTGTGCCAGATTTAGCTCGAAGCCGAGCGTTCACACGACGTTTTTGCCGAGCATAATTAGCCGCGAGCCAGACTTGGCCCCATCGAAACGTTCGGACCAAGGCCGGATGCCAAATTAGCAGCCAGCTTTGCGCGAGCGTAGAGGAGGTTTAGAATTACTAGAATCGGTTTGAAAACAGTATAAAAAGTAAAATTTATAACAGTAATAAAAATTCCAAACAGTATAAAAGTTCCAAAACGTGAAAAAATTCGAAAATTTGCATCAGGATGCACGCTTTCAAGATTTGATTAATACAACTGCGGAAGCGAAGTCAAACACTCTAGATAGTAAACAACGCCATTCTCGCGACATAATGCCATTTACTGGCAATATTTGTCAATTAAAATTTATTTTAATTGAATTTGAATTTGACAGCAGTACTTCACTGCGTACGTGTGGCAACGCGCCGACTCAATTAGGCCGAGCAAGATTGGTGCCCGAGCCAATTAGCCCATTTGGCTCGAGGCCAAATCTATGAACCGTAAGTGAACGCGGCTTAGTCTATAGTGTAGACGACCGCTTAAATCCACTTCGCCATTTGCCATTTCGCACATTCCACTTCGCCATTTTCCATTTCGCCAGTTTTCCACTTCGCCAGTTCCCATTTCGCCAGCGTTTCGCCACGTTTCCCAGTTCCCACCCCATTTCGTCTATCTCCCCGACCACCTCCTTGTTCGAGGTGGGTAAAAAGTACGTTCTGCTAATGAATAAATTGATAACGAATCTTTTAGATATGGAGTCAACTATTTATTTGAAGACAAGAAGCGAATCGACATATCAAACATATGGATTCATGTACATGTGGCACCGCTAACGCCTAACCCTAACCCTAACGACTCAGAAATGACTCTCATAGAATGGAAGCGTATATTCGCTGCACGGGAGTGCGAAGCAACATAAAATATGGCGAAAGGGAAACTGTGCGAGTGGCAAAATTGCGAAATGGCGAATAGGTATGCGCGAAATGCGAAACTCGCGAATGCGGAAATGGCGAAATGGAAAACGTGCGAAATGTTAATGGCGACCAAATAACAAATGCGAAGTGGGGCTTATGGCGAAATGGTGACACCACACAGCACAACACAACACACACACACACACACACACACACACACACGAACACAGCACACAACACACACAGCACACACACACACACACACACACACACACACACACACACCACACACGCACACACGCACACACGCACACACGCACACACGCACAACACGCAACACGCCACAACAGCACATACACACACACCCACACACACACACACAACCACACACACACACACACCACACACACACACACACAAGCACCGCACACACACACGATCACAACACACACACTACACACACACATAATATATATATAATAATATATATATATTATATATAATATCACCACGAATCTTTTATTTACTTCTGATATTGGCTTGGAAATGTAGTCGACACCGAACCATTCCAACCGCGCATAAAGAAGTAATACATCGTTCTTTTGGCCAACACAGAGACATTCAGATAGTTCAACATTTCATGCTCGTCGTTCGTTTCATGTTGATGCTCATTCAATTGCGTCCATTCATCATGGATGCGTACATTCCATATTGCATTAGCCGCAACCCGCGAACGGGGAAAAACATCGCAAAAGGTTAGCGCGAAATAAAATTGTGCTGTGTGGTGCCCAAAATAAATCCACTCCAACCCCAATTCCCACCCCTTCGCTTCAAACTAACATTATTTCACGCGCCTAGCTGCTGGTTAGATGTCAGTCGGAAACGCTTAGTAGTCCTAACTTGTTGTGTGCATTAAAATACTATCTGGGCACCGATTCGTATGTGCATGCTTTATCAAATATTAATAGTATAATTTATCGCTTATATATAAAAATAACAATTTTATTAATAATTATTATATTTTGATGATGACGAAACCATCATAGTTTTATGATAAAAAATTTACGATTTGACAATGAACAATGACTTACGCTAAATTAATATAATAGTATTATCAGAAGCTGAAAATAATAGCATTATAATATAATATAATAGACTAATTATTATTTCACTTCCTGATATATATATCATTAAATTATTTTATATTTTATTTATGCATTGTATGTGTTTATTCGTATATTGGATGTTATGTATATATAATATATATTAATATAATATAATGCCTAAATGAATATAACGTCAACTACACGTCGTTAACGTCTTTAATGATTAACGTCGTTGAGCGTGCGCAGCGAATCAGATATAGTGAGTAACGGGAGCACGGAATGAACAGACAAGACCACCCAAGACAGGCCGCAGCGACTCCAAACTCTTAAAACATCCCTGATGCGATATGACAGAGACGATGTTCATCAGACACGATGTAAGCACTTACGTCAGTTAATATATCTATATATGTCCCATTCTGTAGAAAACGTTCAGCGTTGCCTAGGCCATGCGATCTGAATCGATATCAACGCAGGTAGGTAAACGTAAAAGCTAGAAAGGGATGTCTCGCTTAATTGAGCTTGCATCAATATTGATTACAGCACGCCTTGCTGGCCTCTCTCTCCCGCCCTCTCTCGTCGCTTATCTCTTCTCTCTTCTCTCTCTCTCTCCTCTCTCTCTCTCTCTCTCTCTCTCTCTTCTCTCTCTCATCTAATATATATATATATATATCTATATATATATATATATATATATGTGTGGTGTGGTGTTTTAGTGTGGTGGCAGTTGGTGTGTGCTGTGGTTGTGTGTGTGTGGGTGTGTGTTGTGTGTGTTGCTCGTATGTAGTGTTAGTGTAGTGGGTAGTTGTCGCTGTGTATTATGATGTGTTGTTTGTGTGATGCTCGTGTGTGATGGTGTGTGTTGATGTGGCTTTGTGTGTGTGTGTGTGTAGTGGTTGTGTGTGTACGTGTCGTGTGATCGTGTGTGTGTCTGGTGCTGTGTGTGTGTGTTGCGTGACGTGTGTGTTGTGGTGTGTGGTGTGTGTTGGTTGTGTGTGTTTGTGTGTGTGTGTGTGTGTGTGTGTGGTGTCGTGTGTATGTGTATGCCGATAATGCGGTATTGTGTGTGATTTTTCTGTGTGTGTGCTGTGTGTGGCTTGTGGTCGTGTGTGTGTGTGTTGCTGTGGTGGTGTGTTGTGTGTGTGTGTGTGTGTGTTGTGTGTGTGTGTGTGGGTGTGTGTGTGTGTGTTGCGTGGGGGCGGGGTGTCGTGTTATAAATGATTGTGAGCGCACCTCTATGTCCTTGTACTCGCGTTGTGGTCACTGGTTAAGACGGTCGCTCCGCCTGCGTGATCTCCTGCAGTATAATAGCGAAGCTGTACACGTCCCCGGCCTTAGTCCCGCTCCTCGGCATCGGCGCTCGCAGGTGCTCTGGTTGCTCTCCACAGCATGTCTGTCAATAACATCATCATCATCGCATCGTCATCGCAATCGTAATCATCATCAGCTCATCATCACGTCGTCGTCATCATTGTCGTCATCGTCATTCCTTACACTCATCATTCTCGTATCATGGTCGCGGTCATCACGTCCTCGTCGCTCGCTATCATCATATCATCAGACATCTCAATTTTTCCATCATTCATCTCTACATCATCATCGTCGTCTATCATTATACGTCCAGGCATCAGTATCAACATCATCGTGGTGGCGGGTGCGCTTGTTTACATATTGTTACCCGCTAGCGCGCGCACGTGTGTTACGTGTGCTATGCCGCGAACCGCCAGTGTAGTTGAGCGCGTTGTTTAACCTGTCAAACGCACGTATTGTCCATGTCCATCAATACATGAACTCTGCAGATTGTCCCACCGGCCCCTCTTTCTTTCTCTTTTTCTCTCTCCCTCTCCCACTCTCTATCTCTTATATCAAGTCTATCTTCAAGTTCATTCAATCAATCAATTCAATCAACATCAATCAATCAATCTATCTATCTATCCTATCTATCTATCTATTCTATCTATACCTATCTATTTATCTATTTATCTCTCTCTCTCTCTCTCTCTCTCTCTCTCTCTCTCTCCTATATATATATATATATATATATGAGAGAGGGCGGGAGAGAGAGGCCAGCAAGGCGTGTGTATCAATATTGATAGCAACCAATTAAGCGTGACATCTCCTTTCTGAAGCTTTTACGTTTCCCCCCGTTGATATTCGATCAAGATCGCTATGGCTAGCAACGTGAACGTTTTCTACAGAATGTGGACATATATAATATATAACGTGCGTAAGTGCTTACATCGTGTCTGATGAAATCGTCTCTCGTCATATCGCATCAGGGATGTTTAAAGTTTGAGTCCTGCGGCCTGTCTTGTGTGTCTTGTCTGTTCATTCCGTGCTCCGTTACTCACTTATCATGATCGCTGGCACGTCAACGACGTTATATCATTAAAGACGTTAACGACGTTAGTTGACGTTATATCATTTAGGCATATATATATATATATATATATATATATATACATACACATACACATATACGAAATAAACACATAACTCGCATAATAAATATAAAAATAATATAATATAATATAATATCAGGAGTGAATAATAATAGATCTATTATATTATATTATTAATCTATTATTATTCACTTCTGATAATACTATATAATGTAATATTAGGTAAGTTCATTGGTTCATTGTCAATCGTAAATTTTTATCATAAAACTATGATGTTCGTCATTCCCATCAATATAATAATTATTAATAAAATTGTTATTTTTATATATAACGATAAAATTATACTATTAATATTTTATAAAGATGCACATAACGAATCGGTGCCCAGATATTATTTTAATGCACACAACAGTTAGGACTACTAGCGTTTCCGACTGCATCTACAGCCAGCTAGGCGACCGTGAAAATAATGTTAGTTTGAACGAAAGGGGTTGGGAATTGGGGTGTGGGGTGGATTTATTTTGCACACACAAACAATTTTATTTCGCGGCTAACCTTTTGCATGTTTTTTTCCCCGTCGGGGTTGCGCTATGCAATATGAATGTACGCATCAATGATGAATGACGCAATATGAATGACGCATCAAAACATGAAACGAAACGACGGCATGAAATGTTTGAACTATCCGAATTCTCTGTGTTGGCCAAAAAGACGATGTCATACTTCTTTATGCCGTTGGAATGGTTCGGTGCTCGACTACATTTTCCGCCAATATCAGAAGTAAATAAAGGATTCGTGGTGATATATATATATATATATATATATATATATATATATATATATATATGTGTGTGTGTGTGTGTGTGTGTGTGTGTGTGTGTGTGTGTGTGTGTGTGTGTGTGTGTGTGTGTGTGTGTGTGTGTGTGTGT